>NC_060188.1:24885372-24947872 GCF_021184085.1 Oncorhynchus gorbuscha | reverse complement strand
TCTCTCTCTCTCTCTCTCTCTCTCTCTCTCTCTCTCTCTCTCTCTCTCTCTCTCTCTCTCTCTCTCTCTCTCTCTCTCTCTCTCTCTCCTCTCTTTCCATCTCTCTATCTCCCTCTCTTTCCATCTCTCTCTATCCATCTCCATCTCTCCATCTCTCTCTCTCCTTCTCTTTCCATCCCTCTCTATCTCCACCTCTCTCTCTCCTTCTCTTTCCATCTCTCTCATCTCTCTCCCCTCTTTCTTCATCTCTCTCTTCCTCTCTTTCCATCTCTCTCCCTCTCTCTCTCCATCTCTCCCTCCATCTCTCTCCCTCCATCTCTTTCCCTCCATCACTCTCCCCCATCTCTCTCCCCCATCTCTTTCCCTCCATCACTCTCCCCCATCTCTCTCCCCCATCTCTCTCCCTCCATCACTCTCCCCCATCTCTCTCCCCCCATCTCTCTCCCTCTCTCTCTCCTTGCTCTGCTTGATATGTTTTACTTCACCACAGCAGAGTGCTCGAGGACGAAGCTGAAGTAATGGACACTGTTTTTTTATCAAATAGTTTACCTCAGAAACGGAATATGTGGCTTCATTGATGGTGGAGGATATCTACGTAACTAGAACATCTAATATACATTTGAGTTTATTTTCAACCCACTTTGGCCCTGTATAGACAAATAGGATCGGGGTATAGAGACGGGACAAGGGGCAAGGATAGAGACTCTAGATACGTTGGATGGGACGAGGGAAAATGTCATGTTGTATCTGTATAACATGCCTTGCATGAATAACATTCAGCCACAAGCCAGGTCCGTGTTCCCACAGCTGACATCACCCATAAACAAACACCATGTGATAGCAGGCTGTCAAATGCAAGAAATCATATATCGTTAGAAACCATAATGACACCTTTCATTTCCATTTCTCAGCTAAAGGCTTCTGAATCACAATCAACATCTCACAAAACCATTCTCTCAAAATCAAGTTTTTTTATCTCACAAGGGACAAACATATTTTTTATATCCTCTTTTGTGTAAATATACAATGTAGTAGTATCTTTTACAAAAGTAAAATACTGACATTCTAAGGAAAAGCACACAACGACAAGATAGGGCAATTTCAGTCAACAGAGTCCATATAGCCAACTGTTATGGAGAGAAGATGATGAGGCCGGATCCACTTGGAGTTAGTTGGTTTATTTTTCCAGTTTGAGGAAGAGGAAAGCGAGGAGCAACTGACAGGATAGAATTCTGATGAGGAGGGCACCTCTCTCTACCAAGCTTCACCCCCCACTACTCCCTCCCCTAACATCGTGTTCTCCCCCCCTCCCTCACAGCACGGCAGACAGGCAGGCCGAGCTGAGCTGGAGAACCTTGATTTGGGGCTGATGTGTTTTATAAGCAGAGGTTGGTGTGACGATGGAGAGAACCAGGAAACTAGAAAGCATTCTGGCTTTTAACCCCTTCCTTCCCTCATTTACAACTCTTTCTCTCAATCTCTTACTTTGTCTTCCTCTCTCTGGACGTGGCACCTGGGTGGGTTCAGTCGGCGTAGAGGATGAACCCAGAGAAGGTGCTGTATTTGTTGTTGTTGCCGCCGTGAGCCTTGCCCCCGTCCAGCTTGATGTAGACCTCGTCGCCTGCGTCTAGGTGGAGGATGACGCTATTGGAGGCGTAGTCATAGTTCTGGTCAGCGTCCTGGGCGATGGCACTGGCTCGCACCTGGAACAGAGAGGAGAGGAAAGAGAGGATGTGTAGGTTAGAGAAACATTCTGCACTCGTTTGATCTGAAATGGAAGTCATTTCTGTTGTCATGCTTTGATTTAGCCTTGTTCACAAAAACAACAAGTCAGGAGCCTTCTGGCGCATCACACACAAACAACATGATTTGAATTAGGCTATCATTGGTTTGTCATTGAATGTTCCGCCGTGAATTGAATGCGGTGGGCAGGGGAGTCGGGTCAGATGGTTGTTGTCTCTGATCAAAGCGCTGCTCAGTGTTCTCCACCTGAGTAGACATTCTAAGAAACCCAAAAACGGGGCTTACTCTCCTGGTGACCTGGTTCTATTATACACTTAGAAATAAAATAAAAAGTACCATCTAGAACCTTAAAAGCTTTTACTGCAGTGGGCGAAATCAGGGTCACACGGAGTGTTTCTTGGTAGTCTTAAATAAATCTACTCTGAAACAAAAGTATACACCTCACTCACATGGTTATGGGCTTAGAAGAACACACCAATATTGCACATTATATACATCACAGAAGACTGAAATATATATATATATATATTTATATAGGAATAACAGATTTTCTGCAGTTTTTTCTATATAATGTTTATTCATTCTGAAAAATATGAATAACATTCCACCCATGAGGCCACTAGGTAATTCGACTGCAGGAAAGGGCTATAGGGTCATTTGGCATTCCACATAGGAGAACCCTTTGTTGGTTCCACCTCTGTGGAAAGGGTCCTACATGGAACCCAAAATGCTTCTATCTGGAACCAATATGTTCTTGTTTTTACCTCAAGCCTAAAAGGCTTACCCTTTTTTTCTGAGTGTAGAGGGAACTACTGAGGAGTTACAGTGAAATACATCAAGGACACCCACCTCACATCAACTTAGAAAAAGTGAAAAATAAATCCCTATACTTTAGTGAATGAGAAAATACTGTGAAAGTAAGTGTGATTGAATGAATAAATTACTGTAAATCTACCATAGAAATTGCATTTATGTTGGCCGTAGCCTATGTGGTGAGTATGGTATTGCCAGATTGCTTGGCAGTCTGAGCGTTTGGAGCTGGATCTCCCTGACCTCTGGTCCTGGCTAATTAAGCTCCATCTGAAACGTTCTCTTCTCTCCTGGGAGAACGGTGTGGGCTGTATTGAGAAATGGGTGCCCTGACAGTAATAACTGTGTGTGTGTGTGTGTGTGTGTGTGTGTGTGTGTGTGTGTGTGTGTGTGTGTGTGTGTGTGTGTGTGTGTGTGTGTGTGTGTGTGTGTGTGTGTGTGTGTGTGTGTGTGTGTGTGTGTGTGTGTGTGTGTGTGTGTGTGTGTGTGTGTGTGTGTGTGTGTGTGTGTGTGTGTGTGTGTGTATGCGACAGAAATAAGTACTTTTTAAAGCTAACCATTGACCATTCATGTAGAGTTTTACAAAAATAAACTGAAGTGCGGCAGATTGTACTGCACTGAGACATCACATTGGACATCACATTGGCCAGGTCGCAATTGTAGATGAGAACTTTTTCTCAACTTGCCTACCTGGTTAAATAAAGGTGAAATAAAATAAAAACATCACCAGTACACAAGAACAGAAAGATAAGGGCCTAAATAAATAGCATCAGCACCATACATTTTGGGAGACCAAAGCATCTGAGATATACATTTAGTTGCCATAAACCCTGATATTGTCTGTAGCTAAGAATCTTTTATAATCTGTCCAATGTAAAACACAGCTGTCATAAACTCAATCAAACTACTCTTTTTCCCATGCATTTCTTCTCTAAAAATCTTCTGGATCTGAATCTAAAGTATGGGCAGGGTCCCAGATCTGGTGTGCCGCCCGGCAGCCTGGCTGAGCAGGTGGCAGGGATAAGATGGGACAATTAATTGGCCCGTTTAACCAGTGGCCACACACAATGGATTTATTGACACATCTGAGGGCCAAGGGGCTGGCACATGCCTCCTGCAACAACGCACTGATGGGGTTTAACCCTGTAGACCTGTCAGTGATTGTCTGTGTGCCAGGGTTAGGGGAGAGCGGGAGAACAGAGGGATGGGTGGAGGAGTAGAGAGAGACAGGGTGGGAGACTTGCTGTCTAATGAATCTATGTATTTCACTTCCCTCCCTCTACTACTGCTGTAATTATGAGGGTCCCGTGTGGCTCAGGTGGTAGAGTGTGGTGCTTGCAACGCCAGGGTTGTGGGTTTGATTCCCACAGGGGACCAGTATGAGGAAAAACTACTAACATGTATCTAATGAATGTTGTTCTTGATAAAAATGTTAGTTAAAAACTTCTTAGGGTTGTAATCCCGTTAACGGGATTGATATGACAACACTCAGTGAAAGCGCAGAGCTTCAAATCAACAGAAATCTCATAATTAAAATTCCTCAAACATACTTGTATCTTATACTGTTTTAAAGGTACTCTTGTTGTTAATCCCACCACAGTGTCCGATTTCAAATAGGCTTTACAGCGAAAGCACCACAAACGATTATGTTAGGTCACCACCAACTCAGAAAACACAGCCATTTTTCCAGCCAAAGAGAGGAGTCACAGAAAGCACAAATAGAGATAAAATTAATCACTAACCTTTGATGATCTTCATCGGATGACACTCACAGGACTTCATGTTACACAGTACATGTATGTTTTGTTTGATAAAGTTCATATTTATATTTAAAAAATCTCAGTATACATTGGCGCTAGTTCACTAGTTCACTAGTTCCAAAAACATCCGGTGATATTGCAGAGAGACACATCATTTTACAGAAATACTCATTATAAATGTTGATGAAAATACAATTGTTAGACATGGAAATATAGATATACCTCTCCTTAATGCAACCGCTGTGTCAGATTTTTAAAAAAAAATGACGGAAAAAGCAAACCCTGTAATAATCTGAGATGGCGCTCAGAAAAAGAAAAATTATACGCCATGTTGGAGTCAACAGAAATCAGAATTAACATTATAAATATTTCCTTACCTTTGATGATCTTCATCAGAATGCACTCCCAGGAATCCTAGTTCCACAATAAATGTTTGTTTTGTTCGATAATGTCCATTGTTTTGATACCAAATTAAAGCTACACTTGTTGTGAATACAGCCAACATGTCAGATTTCAAAAAGGCTTTTCGGCGAAAGCAAACAATGCTATTATCTGAGGATCTGAGGATGGCAAATTCTGAATGCTGCCCCCTATCCTAGAGAAGTTAACACAGGTGTGAGTGTTGACGAGGACAAGGCTGGAGATCCCTCTGTCATGCTGATTGAATTCAAATAACATACATGGAAGATTCAAGAGGAGGGTGGTGCTTAGAATCATTGTTCTTGCTCTGTCAACCATGGTCACCTGCAAGGAAACACGTGCCGTCATCATTGCTTTGCACAAAAAGGGCTTCACAGGCAAGGATATTGCTGCCAGTAAGATTGCACTGAAATCAACCATTTATCGGATCATCAAGAACTTCAAGGAGAGCGGTTCAATTGTTGTGAAGAAGGCTTCAGGGCGCCCAAGAAAGTCCAGCAAGCACCAGAACCATCTCCTAAAGTTGATTCAGCTGCGGGATCGGGGCACCACCAGTACAAAGCTTGCTCAGGAATGGCAGCAGGCAGGTGTGAGTGCATCTGCACACACAGTGAGGCGAAGACTTTTGGAGGATGGCCTGGTGTCAAGAAGGGCAACAGAGAAGCCACTTCTCTGCAGGAAAAACATCAGGTACAGACCGATATTCTGCAAATGGTACATGGATTGGACTGCTGAGGACTGGGGTAAAGTTAATTTCTCTGATGAATCCCCTTTCCGATTGTTTGGGCCATCTGGGGAAAAAAGCTTATCTGGAGAAGACAAGGTGAGCGCTACCATCAGTCCTGTGTCATGCCAACAGTAAAGCATCCTGAGACCATTCATGTGTGGGGTTGCTTCTCAGCCAAGGGAGTGGACTCACTCACAATTTAGCCTAAGAAGACAGCAATGAATAAAGAATGGTACCAACACATCCTCCGAGAACAACTTCTCCCAACCATCCATGAACATTTTGGTGACAAACAATGCCTTTTCCAGCATGATGGAGCACCTTGCCATAAGGCAAAAGTGATAACGAAGTGGCTCGGGGAACAAAACATTGATATTTTGGGTCCATGGCCAGGAAACTCCCCAGACCTTAAT
This sequence comes from Oncorhynchus gorbuscha, assembly GCF_021184085.1. Lineage (NCBI taxonomy): Eukaryota > Metazoa > Chordata > Actinopteri > Salmoniformes > Salmonidae > Oncorhynchus > Oncorhynchus gorbuscha. The sequence continues at coordinate 24,941,999 of NC_060188.1, read as the reverse complement.
CCCATTGAGAATTTGTGGTCAATCCTCAAGAGGCGGGTGGACAAACAAAACCCCACAAATTCTGACAAACTCCAAGCATTGATTATGCAAGAATGGGCTGCCATCAGTCAGGATGTGGCCCAGAAGTTAATTGACAGCATGCCAGGGCAGATTGCAGAGGTCTTGAAAAAGAAGGGTCAACACTGCAAATATTGACTCTTTGCATCAACTTCATGTAATTGTCAATAAAAGACTTTGACACTTATGAAATGCTTGTAATTATATACTTTTGTCATAAATGTATGTTTCACACAGCAATATGCTAATTCGTCTGCTTTCAAATGTTTTTCCAAAGTAAATGCTGTTAGATTGCATGCTCTTTTTAAAAAATCATTTGATAACCAATCACAGGAGGGCGTTGTCACATGGAATTTAAATAATTTTATAGGATCTTTATAGTGTCACATTCATTAGTGTTATGAAGGTCTTCTAGGGTCTTACAAACCCTACTATGTGTGCTTTTTTTTAAGGCCACACAAAGCATTCCCTATTACGTTAAAGAGATACTTCCAGATTTTGGCAATAAGGACCTTGATCTACTTCCCCAGTGTCAGATGAACTCATGGATACCTGGGCGCTAAATGACTGGAAGTCTATGGTATCTACTAGAGGTCATGGGCTCCTGAACGTTTCTGCAAAAAGATTTAGTTAGATAAACTTGGAGTTTTTTCACAAGGACCTATAAAATATACTACTCTCTACAACACAACCTTCATTTTAAATCAAAACTCCAAACCTACAGCCTGGATTTTGGGTAACATTACTTGGAAGGATTCTTACTTCCAAGGACTCTCCAGCTAACTTTCTAGTAAACCAACAAACAGCAGAAACATCAAAATACCATCCAACCTGGACCTGAGTGAGTATTGTTCAGTCTGAAGCTGCTTCTATAGCCAAGATGTAAAAGGTACAATCTCTAGATATTTTACTTTATATAAACACTGATAAGTTAAGGCTACAGAGCTACCAAGCTTGCTAGGACTGAACAGACCCAGCTGCAACTTCAATTAGCGCTGAAGTATGAAAGCCCTTGAACCCAACAATGGCAGCGGAGAATCACAACCTCACCAATCCCAAATGCAGAGGGCTCTGAAGCCCCCTGCTCCATGTCTTCGTTACACCCCTGTGCAGAGAAATAGAAAATGACACCGCACGAAAAGACAACAAACAGAAGGTCCTCGGGGACAATCCAGAAACACTATTTGCGGACTGTTAAAAGACTGGGAACATAAGCAATTTAATTTTCCACACAGACAATCCCCTGGCACGGCACAGTGCTATAAGACCACACTATCCCTCTGTCAATAGTGAGGGTATTGGCCCCAGGTGGAAACGAAGACCCTGAGACTGCGACAGCCTCTATACATTTTGTATCAAAAGGTTGGAACAGTGGTGGTGCACGCGATTTTCAAACACTTCCAACAGGTCTGAGGTCCTCTGCTTTTGACCCGAAGAGCAGGAACCCAGACTTCACCAAATAAATCAGAAATGCAGACATTGTCATCCTGCAAGAAACATGATATAGAGGAGATGGATCCACTGGTTGCTGCTAGACTCTAAAGGAAATTCTCTCAACAAATAAAAATGTCCTCCTGTGTGCTACCTATATTCCCCCCCCATATAATGCCCATAGTTTATCCAGTCTGGAGAGGAAGATCAACAATTTCCATACCCACGGACATGTACTAGTTTGGTGAACTAAACGCCTGAACTGGATAAGAACCCGACATTCTCAGCACACGAAGACACATGCCTACCTGGAGGTGAAGGTATTGCTTCCCTAAACACATACCACAAAAAAAAAAAAAAAATGGGTCACAACTCCTTGCAGCTCAGTCGCATGCTGGGTCTGTACATAGGCTTTGCGGGGAATCCTACGGTAGGTACACACCTACAGCTCATCCCTTGGCAATGGGTACTGTAAACTAGATGTCGAACGAATTATTATTATTATTATTATTTATTTTTTATTTTTTTAATCGGAATGCCCAAATTTTTTATTTTTTTATATAATTTTTTTAAAATTAGGACCGATTTCAAGTTTTCATAACAATCGGAAATCGGTAGTTTTGGACACTGATTTTGCCGATACACAAGAATACCAATTTCCGATTGTTATGAAAACTTGAAATCGGTCCTGATTAAATCAGGCATTTCGGTCGACATCTAAATAAAAATTAAATAAAGATGTAAAAAAATATATATTTTTACACCTTTTTATTGAATCTTTATTTAACTAGGCAAGTCAGTTAACACATTGGTATTTTCATTGACGGCCTAGGAACGGTGGGTTAACTGCCTCTTTCAGGGACAGAACCATAGATTTTCACCATGTCAGCTCGGGGGATTCAATCTTGCAACCTTACAGTTAACTAGTCAAACCACCTGCCTCATTGCACTCCACGAGGAGACTTCCTGTTATGCGAATGCAGTAAGCCAAGGTAAGTTGCTAGCTAGCATTAAACTTATCTTATAAAAATCAATCAATTATAATCACTAACGTCAGTTAACTACACATGGTTGATGATATTACTAGTTTATCTAGCCTGCATTGCATATAATTGATGCGGTGCGTATCGTTGCTCCAATATGTACCTAACCATGAACATCATTGCCTTTCTTAAAATCAATACACATAAGTATATATTTTTAAACCTACATATTTAGCTAAAAGAAATCCATGTTAGCAGGCAATATTAACCAGGTGAAATTGTGTCACTTCTCTTGAGTTCATTGCACGCAGAGTTGGTGTATATGCAACAGCTTGGGCTGCCTAATTTGCCAGAATTTTACGTAATTATGACATAACACTGAATGTTGTGCAATGTAAAAGGAATATTTAGACTAATGGATACCACCCCTTAGATAAAATACGGAACGGTTCCGTATTTCACTGAAAGAATAAACGACTTGTTTTCGAGATGATAGTTTCCGGATTCTACCATATTTTGTAAGTCGCTCTGGATAAGAGCGTCTGCTAAATGACTTAAATGTAATGTAAATGTATGTCCAAGTAGCTACTTTTGTTAGGGCGTTTAGTACACAAATCCAAACACTCGTGCAGGTCCAGCCGAACGTCGGACGAAAACTTATATTACAAAAAGTTATATTACAGATCGTAGAAACATTTCAAACTAAGTATAGAATCAATCTTTAGGATGTTTTTATCATAACTCTTCAATAACGTTCCAAACGGAGAATTCTGTTGTCTGTAGAAAAGCCATGGAACGCAGGTCGCTATCATGTGAAATGCGTGTGACCAGGACCTGGTTCTCTGCCAGACCACTGACTGAAAGAACGCTCATCTGGCCCCACATCCCAGTAGAAGCCTCATTCAAGTTTCTAAAGACGGTTGACATCTAGAGGAAGCCTTAGGAAGTGCAACATAACCAATATTACACTGTGTATTCAATAGGGGCTGGGTTGAAAATCGACCAACTGCAGATTTCCCACTTCCTGTTTGGACTTCTTCTCAGGTTTTTTCCTGCCATATGAGTTCTGTTATACTCACAGACATCATTCAAACAGTTTTAGAAACTTCAGAGTGTATTCTATCCAATACTACTAATAATATGCATATATTAGCAACTGGGACTGAGGAGTAGGCCGTTTACTCTGGGCACCTTTCATCCAAGCTACTCAATACTGCCCCTGCAGCCATAAGAAGTTTTAAAATGTCTTTGTTTTTATCTTTTCCAAGTCATGAGAGCAGATAGTTAACCATATTCATTATGTCATGTAATGTCAATCTTTAAATGTTTTACTCAAAGGCAGTCTATATAAAGATAAAGTCATCACAACTTAAATTATCTGACAATTTGACTGACATTTTAATTGGAGAAACATAATATGCACATTGTGAAAATGCAGTGAAAGCTAATTCAATAAAAGCTAATTCAATGAAAGCTAATTCAATGAAAGCTAATTCAATGAAAGCAAAGTGAACTAATGCCCAATAGCTATGATGGGTTGTGAGTCATTACAAGCAACAGGCAGGGACATTGAAGCTGTCTATTCAATTTAATCAAATAACAGCGTTTGAGTCAGTCCCTAGTCAGTGCTGAAGAAAGTGTTTTGAGAGATAAATGTATTGATTTGACACATTGTGTTTAAAAACCAGTCTAAGCTAAGCTATGATGTGAGTGACAATGCATGATCAATAAATGACGAAATTGACTGAAAACGTCCCATCATCGCGGGCATGATGACAACTGTCAGAGGAAGGATATTTCGTCCTCTAAAGGCTTTAAGAAATCAACCAATATGAAAAAACATGGTCATATTTGTTCTCCTTTAAAGCTGGGAAAACTTTTGTCCAGTCTTCCAAAGGCGGTCTATATGAAAGTCTTTAGAAACTATGAAAGACTAGAACTGAGTGAGAGAGAAGCGGAAAGCTACTCAAAGGGCATGTGAAGAAGAGTTGAGAATACCTCCACTCCCGCAATTACCTCAACTCCCTCGTTCCACTGCCCATTGACTCGGTACTGGTACTCCGTGTATACAGTTTGTTATTGCTAATTTATTGTGTTACTATTCCCCTTTTATTTGGAAAATATTTGTCTTTTTAATTCTACATAACTTTGAATGGACTTGTAAGTAAGCATTCCATGGTAAAGTATACACCTGTATACCGTCTGGTGTTCAACCTTCCCAAGTTCTCTCACGTCACCCCGCTCCTCCGCTCTCTCCACTGGCTTCCAGTTGAAGCTCACATCCGCTACAAGACCATGGTGCTTGCCTACGGAGCTGTGAGGGGAACGGCACCTCAGTACCTCCAGGCTCTGATCAGGCCCTACACCCAAACAAGGGCACTGCGTTCATCCACTTCTGGCCTGCTCGCCTCCCTACCACTGAGGAAGTACAGTTCCCGCTCAGCCCAGTCAAAACTGTTCGCTGCTCTGGCCCCCCAATGGTGGAACAAACTCCCTCACGACGCCAGGACAGCGGAGTCAATCACCACCTTCCGGAGACACCTGAAACCCCACCTCTTTAAGGAATACCTAGGATAGGATAAGTAATCCTTCTCACCCCCCCTTTAAGATTTAGATGCACTATTGTAAAGTGACTGTTCTACTGGATGTCATAAGGTGAATGCACCAATTTGTAAGTCGCTCTGGATAAGAGCGTCTGCTAAATGACTTAAATGTAATGTAAATGTTATATTTGGCGCACTGCAAGATCATTTTCAACATTGATAGGGCACACATCCACTGCTAACACATCATGTGCCTGTCATCCCGTCTCTTTAGCGGGTCTTGTGACAGATGGAAAAGCGGAACTTTTTCACCGTGGAGACAATACGATGGTACACTATGTCACGTGGAGCAGCATTTCATCCACTGACATCAGTGCCTCATCGCTTTCATCACATTCAGGCATCTTGGAAGCCTTGCCAGTCCTTTGGAATCGGCCTACTTCTTTGACAGCTGGGTACGAAGCACCCTGCTGACCATCAGACAGTCACGATAATGAGAATCTGTGAAATCTCAAGTGATTTCATGAAGCCTTCTCCTTAGTGTATCTCCCTCGTCTGTTCCACTCTTCTCACAACAGAGGACGAAAGTCATTGTGGCTGTTGAGACACAATCATGCCAGACACCTTAGATTATTCTCAACCAGAATAAGAAGAATGTTCAGTAACAGTTGTCTGTAGCTAAGACATCCCAGCTTGCATGAAGGTCTTTGTCATGTCTTTTTCCACTTTCAAGGTGAAGTACTCTGAGTAATGCTATGAAGGTCTGTGCCAAACAGTTATGCTGAAGCCATCCTTAAAGGTGTAGATTTTATATATAGCACAATGTACTACAGGCATCTATGAGTCTTTTTTCATTGTTTACCTTCCTGATTAAATCTTAAGGCTCATATCGATGTGCAAACAAAGCTCTCTCTCCTGATCCGTAGCAGCAGTCGTCCACTGCATATTAATATGAGATGATTCGCCCTGAGCACACAAAGTCAACACGCTCTTATTAGAAGGTTGCTGCTTGGTGCCGGATGTGGGCGGCGGATAGGGGCTTGGTTGGATGTGTCTATGGGGATTTTGATGAAGCTTCTTCAAATATTTCTCTTATTGCCTTCACATTGAACTCTGGGACCTCTGTTGTCAGAGGTGTGCGATATGACTCGCTTCAACTCCTTGTGTCAGAAAGTTAAGGAAGTCAACTTGCCAAGGACTATCCTTCAGCTAGTAGAAATCCAATGCATTTGTTCTCAGCAACTATTGATTGCAAAGAATCTGACCACGCTGTAGTCATATTAAATCATTGAGATTGGAACGGTCATTCATGGCTCTATTCACTGTTCATTCTCTATGTCTTTGACTCAGTCACTGTTGTACACAACGACAGAGAAGCCACATCATTCACCCTCACACTGTACTCGGAACAACTCACAAGCTGGAAGCGCAAGCCATAGGTTAGACTTTGGAAAGTGAGAGAGAAAGAGAGAGAAGGGGGGAGTGAGCAAAAGAAGCAGCGAGATGGAAAGAGAGAACAAAACGGCAACTGGCAGAGCATGGCCTCAGAATAGAACACGACGTGGAACACTTGACACAACAAACAAAGTGTGAGCGCCCGGGCCAGCCTAGCCTACTCCAGCGAATGCAGATGGCCCCAGAGTCGTCTGACGTTGTCTCGTCTCCCCACAGCCGTGGCCGCTGAAGCATGTTAGCATCCGTCACATTGTCGCTGTGATGCCTCTGATTGAATAATGCTCTGCGTGGTACTGGACCACTAGAGAGAGATGGGAGCTGAGGGCTGAGGCTGGGCTGCTTCAGCTTAATAGATAATGCCCCCCCCCCGCCCCAGACTCCACAGTGAATACCACTCCATTCGACTCCGCTCGCATTCTGAATGCATTTGAATATGAATGGGGAGTTTATCAATAATGTCAGCACTTGTACCTATAATGGGCCTCTGAGATGAAGGGATGACAGCTTTTTGCATATTCACTGTCCTCTGCTAAAGCTGATTAGTTCTACAGAGTTGGGAATCATGTTGAGTTGCGATGGCATTTTGCATCATCCTATAGCTAACAGCTGAAATGCCTGGTGTTGTGTTGTTGTATTGATTGCCAATACAAAAGGTCCAAACAACCCATTGAAATATTGTACTGGAATAGGGCCTCGTTGTACTGGAATAGGGCCTCGTTGTACTGGAATAGGGCCTCGTTGTACTGGAATAGGGCCTCGTTGTACTGGAATAGGGCCTCGTTGTACTGGAATAGGGCCTCGTTGTACTGGAATAGGGCCTCGTTGTACTGGAATAGGGCCTCGTTGTACTGGAATAGGGCCTCGTTGTTCTAGCTGTTTGCTGGTGTCAGTAACAGACCCTCTTGGACACTGATATGTTCTCTCCAGTAGTAGTGACAAGGACATGTCTGGATGGAGGACAGCTTCTGACATTTCTCTGGCAGGGACTTGTTGACTCACCATTAAGCTTCCATTCTTTAAACTTCGCTCGCCTCTTTCTAAATCCAAGTGTACCGCCACCTAATTGGGTTTGAACACCCAACCGTGAGCCGCATGCCTGATGGCAGCTTAGCCACCCTGTCACAACCCTGTCACATCTCCTAACCCACACCACCAATGCACACTCACACATGCAGAGGTACACATGCGCGCACACACACACACATTTGCACGTGCTCAAAGACACACACACATACACAAACCTAGTCAAAAGACCATTGCCCCATAGATTTTTGGTGTCAGCTGTTGTTCTGAGGAAAGGGTTGTCATGGTGTCAAAAGAAACATGATTAACTACATGATACGTTGTTGAGAGAAAGACTTTGTGCATTAATCACTGCATCTGTACTGTTTGTACCTTCAGGGCTTTTCTTCCTGGTAACGTGAATGCCTTTCATTGCATGAACCTCTCCACAGTTTACACAGTTGTTTATGTAATGCCAAAGTGTCCCTCCCACTGGGTGTCAAGGAAAATCAAAGCCTGTCATCACGGAAATGCATTATGTATTACAACAACCACTCGGGGGGATAATGACACGACAAAACACAGAGGCGATGGATGGGGGCAACAGTGATAACAATGGGGCTGTAAAATCCTCTGGCTTGTTGTGATGCTGATGTATTGGCACAGACTTATCACTGGGAAAGGGGAGGAGGAGGAGAGGAGAAACAGAGAGAGGTAGAGGGGGAAGGGTCAACTCTGACCTGCGTGTGGCCCAGCTACTCTTGCCTGTTTGTGACTCACTCGTGTCAGTCAGATGCTGTGAGAAATGCTCAACTTTCAGCACTGCTCAGTCTCAATCCCCACTCACTCCCTGCATCTCGGTAACACAATGTTTTTAGGGTAGAATCTGGTGACACGTTGAACCCTTGCACAACATAAGGCAAGTTATTTTAGTCACTATGAATTTTAAGAAACCGTTATTGTTTGAAATGCAACACAAAGTATTATGGGGTATTGAGAGGAGCATTTTGCAGTGTGAGAAACCTCCCTAACGAGGCAAAGCTTAGGCAGAAAGTGCTAATAGTCTTGAAGGAGAGGCAGGTTCAGACGTTTTGCTGCCGAATGCATTTTTCATGAAGTGCCCTATTCATCATTTCTGGCTGGATGGATCGTTGATATCTCCCATATTCATGTTTAGAGGGGAGAGCCACCTTGTTAAGCACATACAGTAACTTAGTGTGAGTCACTTTGGAGCCATTGACATGAGGTTTCCCTGTACTGTGAGAGAGGGGGTTGGGGGTTATCAGAATGGTTTGAATTGGGTGATGGCAAGATGTCAGGGCATAGAGAGAGAGATATGTTTACATAAGAACAGGCCCATGGGCGCTTTCCCGTCCCCCGTATTTGCTCCCATTATAATGAAGGAGTCTTGTGAGTCAACACCAAATGTCATGCAGGAGTCAGTCATCTCCAGACGGAAACCCAGAGGCTATTTTAGACCATACGCTCCTGTGTTTCAATGTATGGGGATGTTACAGCACTTATTCATAAACTATTCAATCGGAGATGACAGTGGAGATGAAGTCCTAGCGAGGTCTGGCCGCTGCTCTGCTATTTAGAGGGACAAGACCGCAGAGAGGCTGAAGAAGAGATGGCGTTGGAGAGAAGTAGTAGTAGTATGGGGATTGTGTTTGCTTTCCTTTGGGAAACCTCTACGATAAGTGATAGATTTTCTTCCGTTGGTTGGCGATGACAGCCGGGTGTCATCTTGACATTTCCAATGTGTGTGGTATTTCTTAACAACATGGGCAAATCTTCATTTAATAGTCCTACCGCACCTAATTAGGCTGCTTCTAATGTTCCACTCGGCAGAGTGTCAAATCCGATGTCCAATTACACTGCAAATCAAGGCCTCTGCTACCTCTCCAGCTGATTATAGAGTGAGGGTCATAGACTACATCCTGGGTCTGTCAGACTGGGTACGGGTGACACACATGCAGGCAAATTCATGAACGCATGCACACAGACAGAGACACACGCACGCACATGGTGGGATCAATACCAAGGGCTGAGGGCAGCTCGCCTTTCCCTACCCCAGACACCTCCGTCTACTCTAGACAGAGGTTCTCTGTTCCTGAAGACATACAGAGATGAACAGCGGCCCCTCAGTCTCAGTGCTATAAAACCTCAACCTAGCCCAAAGATATTCTCAGCCTTTATTTTAGCATCAGAATGTTAAGTAGACTGTTTAGCTGATGAGATATGGTAACACTTTATTTTAAGGTACACATATTAGCCAATCATTTGTAGTGTATAAGTGTGTATATAAGTGGCCATTATAAGGCCTTAATGAGGTCTTATTAGCCATATATTAGGCCGTAACTAAGTATTTTCTTATTCAAACATTATGAGTCATGTATTACTGGACAATCCTTAATAGCATGATTATTAGCAATAATAAAGGCATATTAACATTTAATAAAGAGCAAGTAACACAAGAAACAGGCTCTTAATAAATGTCTCAATGTGGGACTGGTAAGGGGATTGTACCTCAGTATGTGTTCCCTATTTTATCTGTCTATAAATGACCTCATTGGACAGAAAGGGGCACAACTCTGTTCATATATGCCATAGAGCCAACATTCTAGTCAAAATAATGTAAACAACTACATTTCTATACAGTATATACAGTATATCCATAAATATATATATATGAATTTCGGCTGGATAAGGATATATTATGAATTACAAAGGGTCACACCTCCCCACACCCTTGAGCAAAAACATATCATGTTTGCCTGAAACTGAGGATGTAGTTTGATGACATAATACATTGATTGATATATGTCCTATAACCAACATTCAAGTCTGATTTTAACAATTGATGTAAACAATTAGTTTCAGGCGATCATGATTATGGTTTTGCTCATGGGTGTGGGGAGGTGCGCCCACCTTTTGCGATTCACATTATATCATGCCATACAGTCAACATCCATATATGGTAGTATATATTGGAAATGAGTTGCTCATATATTTTTTTTCTACATCAAATGACTTGAATGTTGGCTGTATGGCATAGATGAGGTGAGGTGTGCCCCTTTCTGTCCAATGAGGTCATTTATGGAGAAACAAATTCTGCAAGTAAATATATGGTCACACTTATAATAGGGAACACATACTGAGGTACAATTCCCTTATCAGTCCCACATTGAGACCGTTTATTAAGAGTCTGTTTCTTGTGTAACTTGTTCTTTATTAAATATGAATATGCCTTTAGTATTGCTAATAATGGTGTTATTAAGGATTGGCCAGTAATACATGACTTTGAATAATAAATCGCAAAATTAAGGTCCAATATGACATAATAAAGGCCTTATAAGATCTTATAAGATCATTATATATATACTTATAAACTACAAATAAGTGGCTAATATTAAAATAAAGTACCGCAGATATATATTGATTCAATGTCTAGACTATTCTGAAAAAGTAGATGCTACAAAGTAAATGAATGCAATGCATATATGTGTATTTTAACACTCAACATGGCCTGAACTTTCTTCCAGTCGCCCTCTTTTTGTGTGAATTGAATTATATGATAATTACGGGAAAAAGCACTTTTTTTTTCTCCTCCAAATTTTCAAACAGGTTTCATTAATCAAGACAGACACTAATATAACATGCCAGATTCGGATCCAGATGGTTCATGTTCGTTCAATTTGCAGTGTATAGATTGCCATGCTAAACACACTGCATGGGTCACACCTGGATACACAGCAATAGGCTAAACAGACTTGTGTTGATGTGCACCAGAGCTTAAGAAACCCCCAGAGACATGAAGAAGGAACCACTGAGATGCATGTTGATAAGTTGGGAAATGACACGCAGATAACAGCATCATTCACTCAGTATTGTATCTCCAACAGCCCTCTAGGCGGAAATACAAAGACATTTTCTAAATGTTGCTTTGGATAATACTGTACACACATAATAGTGTTGGATCTGTGACATCCACTTGTACTGATTATATCTTCACTAATGCAGCAGAGCTTTGATGAAACGCTGTATCGCTTCCCATTGGCTGTAGTGACTATAACATTGTGGCAATAACAAGGAAAGCCAAAGTGCCTAAAGGTTGGGCCTAAAGTCATGTATATATACAAACAACAACTTACAGACACACACAAACAACACCTACATCTCATCTGCCCAGACCCACGAGCTCACACCCCCTTTCCTAGTGCCTGAATTATTGTTTGCCTTAAATTGTACCAATTTGTTTTTTTTTTACCTTTATTTAACTAGGCATGTCAGTTAAGAACAAATATTTATTTTCAATGACAGCCTCGGAACAGTTCAGGGGCAGAACGACAGATTTTTAGCTTATCAGCTCGGGGATTCAGTCTTGCAACCTTTCAGTTACTAGTCCAATGCTCTAACCACTAGGCCACCTCTCACCCATTCTATTTCCATATTTCAATAATAAATCATACGTTGTGTCCATTATGTCAATGGACAGATTGATATCCAGGTTTTTTGTATCTGTTTTTTCAAGATGTGTGATGAGAAGAGAACCGTCCAGCCCATTGGGTATCTCAATACTTCTGACAGCCAACTTTTTATCTCGCCCATAACTTTAGGACTTTATAGCATTCCCAGAGAGCATGGATTATTGAGTCATTGTTAGTTTTACACTTAAGACATGATTCTGCCATTGTGCTGTAAAAAAATAATAATACATTCTATACATTAGTTTATACTGGATTAAACATACATTTTCGTTAACTGGAATTTACTTAGTTATGCTCCAACATTCCCTCCATCTTGTGTCAACATTAGTTCTGTCACGCCTTGGTCATTGTATTTTGTGTTTTTGTTATATGTTTGGGTAGGCCAGGGTGTGACATGGGTTTATATGTTGTTTTCGTATTGGGGTTTGTATTATTTGGGATCGAGGCTGATTAGGGGTGTTGTTAAGCTTGGCTGCCTGAGGCGATTCTCAATCAGAGTCAGGTGCTTATCGTTGTCTCTGATTGGGAACCGTATTTAGGGAGCCATAGTTTCGCTTTGTATTTCGTGGGTGATTGTTCCTGTCTCTGTGTTATAGGCTGTAATTAGTTTCACGTTCCGTTCTGTTGTTTTTGTATTTTGTATCAGTTATTTCATGTACCGCGTTTTCTTTCATTAAAGTCATGAGTAACCAACACGCTGCATTTCTGTCCGACTATCTTCTTTCAACAGACGAACGCCGTTACAAGTTCTTTTTAAGTCATGGTTCCAACTGTTTATATTTTCTTCTAAGAGATTGTCAGTTGGATATGCTCTCTGCAAGGTTTTGTATATCTTATCTATCATATGAACATCCTTTTCTGACTCAAATAAGCAATGCGGACTCGAGTCACATGACTCGAGTCATAAATATGATGACTTGCAACTCGACTTTGACTTTAACACCAATGACTCATGACTTAACTTGGACTGGAGCCTTTTGACTCAAACTGATTTGATACCCTCCCTGAGCCCAATATTAAAAATGATGCTATTAAAAAAAGAATCAACTCTTCATTAACGAATTACAGTTTGAATCAGACAACAGCCAATCAAATTGTGCCAGCTGGGAAAAAGTTGTGCGTGGTAGTGCAGAGGATCGTCGGCGGGTGAATTCAGGTGGAGCCCTTGGAAAGATGATACCCAAAATTATTATTTTTGGTAATAAAGACGATGTTGTATCAACAAAAAAATGAATTGCAACTTGCAAAACATGCAGGAAGAAAATTACAGACGGAGGCGCAACAATTTCCAACTTTTTCATCATTTGAAGCTGCACAAAGAACAGTAAGTCGTGGCTAATATAGCCGACAACTATATATTTTATTACTTTACTGGTGTATCATGTAGGCCAACGTAACATTAAATCAATGAGCCACCACACAGTCAGTCAGTGTGGGAACGTGATCATTGCACCCAAGATTGAGCCTAAATCCCGCCTGATGTTACTGCTGTTCCTAAAACCATTGACATACGTTAGCCTACTGTAACCACACACAGAGAGGGTGGGTCTGTGAGTGTGTGTTAAGGTTGGGCGATTGTGTACAAGCCTACATTGCCCGATTGCGCCCCATAGCAATCCTTGATAGGTGTATGCCGCAAGAAAAAGCCTTGGGTATTGAGTTAATACAACACCCAATCTGGAAGGCTAAACCCCCCTCAGACTAAGATGTAAAACTTTCCTTTTTAAGTCTTTTTCTTCCCCCATGTAAAGTCTATAATGACTAAGTATACTATTTACAGAATGTCTTCAGTGGGGTAATTGGTATTACCGAACATAAATACAAGAACTAGAATCCATGTCATTTATAAGAGATCATACAAAATGTTTTCTCAGGACTCCTTGTTGAAGATGTGTAATGAGGAAATTATACCAGATGCAACACTGGAAGTATTTGTTAAAGTATTCATGCCAATTGCTGATAAGCACCTGTTAAGAAATGAACTGTGATAACTGTCAGAGCCCTCTGGCTTAACGAGGAATTTAAAAACTGTACGGTTCAAATAAATTATGCAAAAGTGGTGTCAAACAAGTCAGGCTGCTCAGCTGATTGGTTGACATACTGTACATTGAGACGTTTGGTGACTAAACGTAACAAAAAGAAGACGAAATTATATTACCAAACCAAGATAAATTACATAAAAGACAATGGAAAAAGACTCTGGAGTACCTTAAATGATATCATGGGCAAGAACTATTGTTATCCATCAGTAACCACCAGGTATAGACAACCTTGATGGGACACAATGGTAGCAGAATGTATTGACACCCCCATTTGCTTTATCTTGAAGAAAAGCCTAAAGGAGTGTGTCTCCACAGGCGTGGAACGAAGCTAAAGTAATTCCACTGCCTAAATCAGTAAAGCACCCTTTGCTGGCTCTAACAGACACCCAGTTTGCAGTTTGCTGCCTGTTCTTAGTAAACTGATGGGGAATATTGTGTTTGACCAAATGCAATGCAATTCAACTAGTACTGTACTGACTCAGATGACAGATGATTGGTTAAAATAAATGGATAATAAAATGATAGTTGGAGCTTTATTGTTAGATTTCAGTGCAGTCTGATGTAATTGATCATAAATTGTTATTGAAGAAACTCATTTGCTATGGCTTTATATCACTTGCCATCACATGGTTGGAGAGTTATTTAGCCAATTGAACCCAGAGAGTGTTCTTCAATGGAAGCTTCTCTAACATCAGATACAGTTGAAGTCGGAGGTTTATATACACCTTAGCCAAATACATTTCAACTCAGTTTTCACAATTCCTGACATTTAATCCCAGTAAAAATTCCCTGTCTGAGGTCAGTTAGGATCACCACTATATAGTAAGAATGTGAAATGTCAGAATAATAATAGAGAGAATGATTTATTTCAGCCTTTTTTTCTATCATCACATTCCCAGTGGGTCACAAGTTTACATACACCCAATTAGTATTTGGTAGCATTGCCTTTAAATTGTTTAATGGGGATAGGGCTGTCTACTGCCCCCGCTGGAGTAATTGCGTGCCCATAGTAAACATAATTTTTTTTGTCAAAAGTTGCTAATATATGCAAATAAAAAATATTATTGAATAGAAAACACTCTAAAGTTTCTAAAACCGTTAAAATTATGTCTGTATGTAAAAGCAGAACTCTCAGGGCAGTCATTCTCCCAAACTCTCTTGTCATCAGAAAAGTTGGCCCAACTTTGACGTCATCGCCCCCACCCTACCCAAGCACTTACAGGTCTGGGAACAGTCTCTCTGTCTTCAGCGCGATCTCAGCTTTCAATGGGGCTTCTCATTGTGAGAATCGTGTTTGACGGGCCGAAACCTTTCGGTCACGCGAAAAAACAGGTCACTTTTATGTGCGCTCTGCTCCGGTCCTGTCTTTTTTCCAAGATCGATTATACAATGCATGCGTTTCTGTTCGTCCTCACGATTGCTGTACACCTTTATAACATGTTAAAGCTTGATTATGAAGTTAGTTTGACAAGTTTAATCGACATATAATATGTAAGTTCGATGTTTTGGTGCGCATCCACTTGACTTTTGGCTACATCTCAACCGAAATGTGTAGTGTTTGAGAACCGAAAGACACAGACTGCAAAACTAAACACTGTTTTTGGTAAGTATAATTCCTTCCAGGTCTTCTGATGGAAGAACAGCAAAGGTAAGGGAATATTTATGTGGTAAATTTGGGTTTATGTGGACTCCAAGATAGAGGAGCCATAATGCTACTTTTTGAGCGCCGACTCATAGTATAGCCTAGTGAACGAAACCTGTAACGTTAAAAATAAATGTAACACAGCGATTGCATTCAGAAGAAGTGTATCTAACTATATATATGTAGAACATGCATATTTAGTCAAAGTTTATGATGTGTATTCCTTGTTAGCTGACGTTATCTGCCGGAGCTATCGTCATTTTTCAGGACATTTGAGTAGCATTTTTTGAACGATGCATCATTGTAAATAGAGATTTATGGATATATATAGCATATTATTGAAAAAAACATAAATGTACTGTGTAACATGTTATATTACTGTCATCTGATGAAGATTTCAAAAGGTTAGTGCATTATTTTTCTTTTAATCCTGCGTTTGTTGATTGCATATTTTTTTCAACTTGGCTATGCAAATTAGCTGTGTCTTCGGTGGTGGTTTGACATAAATATGTGCTATGTTTTTGCCGTAAAACATTTTAGAAATCTGACTTGCTGGGTAGATAAACAAGGTGTTTATCTTTCATTTGAGTCATTGGACTTGTTAATGTGTGGAGGTTAAATATTTTTAGGAATATTTTTGCGTTCCATGCGCCACCTTCCAGCCAAACGTGGGGGGGGGGTGTTCCAAAATTGGAACCCTAGTCCCCTTCTGGTTAACTTGGGTCGAATGTTTCGGGTAGCCTTCCACAAGCTTGTTTATACTTGCGTACTATGTACAGATGAACGTGGTACCTTCAGGCGTTTCGAAATTGCTCCAAAAGGATGAACCAGACTTGTGGATATCTCCAATTAATTGGTCTGAGTTCTTTTGATTTTCCCATGATGTCAATTGAAGATGCAGTGAGTTTGAAGGTAGGCCTTGAAATACATCCACAGGTACACCTCCAATTGACTCAAATGATGTGAATTAGCCTATCAGACTCTTCTAAAGCCATGACATAATTTTCTGGAATTTTCCAAGCTGTTTAAAGGCACAGTCAACTTAGTGTATGGAAACTTCTGACCCACTGGAATTGTGATACAGTGAATTATAAGTGAAATAATCTGTCTGTAAACAATTGCTGGAAAAATGACTTGTGTAATGCACAAAGTAGATGTCCTAACCGACTTGCCAAAACTATAGTTTGTTAACAAGAAATTTGTGGAGTGGTTGAAAAATGAGTTTTAATGACTCCAACCTAATTGTATGTAAACTTTCGACTTCAACTGTATATACAGCGTGGTGTCCTTCAGGAAGTTATCTTGGGCCGTTACTCTTCTCAATGTTTTCAAATGATATGCCACTGGTCTTACACAAAGCTGGAATGACTATGTCTGCGGACCATTCCACTCTAAACATATCATCAACCAAGGCCAGTGAGCTCACTGAAATTCTAAATAAGGAGTAACAATATCAGAATGGGTGATTAGCAACAAACTGGTCTTTAAATACATCTAAAACTAAAAGTATTGTATTTGGTTCAAAACATTCTCTAAAACCTCAACTGGAGTTGTGTGTAAAGGTAGTGACCATTGAGCAAGTTGAGGAAGCTATACTCCTAGATATAACATTAGATGGTCAATTATCATGGTCACGTCATATTGACAAGTTATTGTGAAGATTGGGAGGGGTATGTCTGTTCTTAACAAAAATCAACTGTACTAGTTGTTCGGGCTCTGGGCTTGTCTTATCTTGATTACTGTCTGGTAATATGGTCAAATGCAGCAAAGAAAGACCTAGTAAAGCTGCAGCACAAAACAGAGCAGCGCGCCTTGCCATTAAAAGATATGTTTCATTTTTTTGCAACCAAATCAAACATTTTGATGTAAATGGCATGTTATAGAAGGGTCCAGACACCTTTCGTGTGATTTCACATGTTTTTGAGAAACTTACCCCAAACACTAAATCACTTCCTCGTCCTTGTTGTGTAGTATAGGGGCACCGAAAATACATTCCAAAAACACCCAAATATGTCCTTTTACAAACGGCAACACTCCGTATAGTGATATAGGTTGTTAGATGTGGTACACATGAGATTGTGTCTTTCCATACTTTATCTGTAACATTATACAAAAAAAACATGTGAAATCAAAAATAATCTGTTCCCCTCTATCACATGTCATTTTACATCAAAAATAGAGATTTGGTTTAAAAAAAATAAAACTTCTCCATTAATTACACATACAGAACTAACATCAATAACATGTCATTCCAGTCTTTCCTGGTTGAGGGTTGACGAGAGATTCACTGCTTCTCTTCTAGTTTTTATGAGAAATATTATTGTGATGAAAATTCCTGATTGTCTGCATAATCAAATAACATTCAGCCACCCATATGTAGCCCAAAAGACATAACATCAGGGGTCTCTTCACAGTCCCCAAGTCCAAAATGAATTCACGGCAACGCACAGTATTATACAGCACCATGATCACATGGAACTCCCTTCCATCTCCAATTACTCAAGCAAACAACAAAATGACCTTGAAAAAAACTACATCTCATTGAATGTTGGGAACTGTTGTTTTTGTTGTGGTATTGTTTGTGTATCTTTGTGTTAAAAATGTGTGTGACTGTCCTATTCTATCAGTATATCAGTGTTTTGTTATTTGTCATGTTCTGTGTTTTTTGTGGATCCCCCAGAAGAACAGCTGTTGTCTCTGCAAAATCGAATGGGGATCCAGATAAACAAGTAAATAAACCTAGTCTGTGAAGATGATCTCAGTACTTCACAGCACCGTGTGTCTACTTGGATACATCCATTCAAAGGAGCCAGTGACGGACTGTGCCAAGATTTCCCCTCGTTTCTATACTACAGGCCAGAATCTTTCACGTGTGTTTTTGCTTTCTAAGCAAAACAGTATTCCTGATGTTAACCTCCAAGAGCAAAACTGTATCTCTCCAATAATAATCAAGACACATATTGATGTTAAATTGTCAATAAAGGGATGGGCGGTGTACTTCTGGAGGTCACCTTGGACGGCTCGAAACAGAGCAGAGGAGTTGTAGAGGGCAGTACACAGTGAGGGAGGGCAGGTGTGTGTTTTTGCATGTGCGCCCGTGTGGCGGGAAGCAGGGAGCAGTAATTGTTGGGGAAGAGCCATATGCGCTGCTCGGAGGACGCTGGAGCTTATTAAAGAAGGAGACAGAGTGATTATTCACACAGGGCCCTCCTGAGAGAGTGACGCTCACGTCATTGCTTTTAATTAACTCCGAAACGGTTCTGCGGATTAATAACAATATTAAGACGAGAACCGAGGAGGAGCACAAACACATCCTGGATCTGGTTCAAGGTTCTAAACTGACTAAACTCTCTTTTCTCCGCCTCCTTATTTTTCTTTATTTCTCTCCATTTGTAGTAGCGTGGCAATGGATTTGTCTTTATTGTCATTGCCCCGTCTCCCAGGGTGTCTCCAACTCAGGGAATCGAGACTCTGACACATCCGTCTGAGAAGATTGGGATTGGTTGGAGATAGTTGTCAAGCGAGTAAAAGAACGTCAGGAAAAAGAAGCCAAGGAGAGAGGAGAGGAGTGGAGAGGGAACTTGGAGAGCAGATGAAGTGCACCGGGCTGAAAATAGAATCCTATTTGCCTGCTTACCAAGAGGAGCTAACTCTTTGGTGTAGCTTGAAATGTGTCAAGGTGCTGGGGACCATGTTGACACTCTCCTAATGCAACCCACAGAACCAAAAGAGGGAGAGGGAAGAAGGAGAGGGAGATAAAAACAGCATGGCTCCGGGGTGGAGATGATACAGGGTGCAGAACAACTGCTCGGGCCTGAGAACCTGCAGTTTCATGATGCACCAAGGCCAAAGGATGATAAAATACTGGCATTGTCTGCTATTCCCATTCCTCCCCAGCCTCCTAGTCCCTACACAGCTTCTCTCGGCCTTAAATGAGCAAATGACTGCTCCGGCCCAGACAGCCCTGCTCTAGGACCATCAGCCTTCCTATGGCCACTTCATCAATGACACAGCACGAGTTACCCCACATTTATAACCATTCACAGTAATGTACACAGACAGACACACTGGGGTCTCACCTCCACACCAGACCCACAGACTCACACAAACCTTTCTAGAAAGATGTTCTGGTCATAGTGAGTGTAAGCTACAGAGAGAGAGAGAGAGAGAGAGAGAGAGAGAGAGAGAGAGAGAGAGAGAGAGAGAGAGAGAGAGAGAGAGAGAGAGAGAGAGAGAGAAGAGAGAGAGAGAGAGAGAGAGAGAGAGAGAGAGAGAGAGAGAGAGAGAGAGAGAGAGAGAGAGAGAGAGAGAGAGAGAGAGAGAGAGAGAGAGAGAGAGACATGTTTCATTAGCCAGGCAGTTACCACTTTATAAACATTGCCCCAGTCTCTGGAGATGTGCGTTGCCTGCCTCTGGAGATGTGTCTAACTTAAGTGCCTCCCCTCCCTCCCCTTAGGAACACAATGAAGCGGGAACAGAAGGTGCATTATAGGAACATATGTTCGCCTTCGCCTATTATGTACCAACACTTTTACACCCCCCCCCGTAAACATTATGGTGGACTGAGACAGTATATATAGAGGAGAGGCCCTTCATGGAGACGCCACCTCCCCTCTCCTTGGGTTTGCTGGGTGAGAAGTTTGTCAGCTTGGATCAGTCAAAGGAGTTAGGGAACCATAGTGAGACTTGCAAAATGACTGCAAAGAGCTGGGTCAGTAGCAAGCAAACTGATACTTTTTCTGGTCTATTTGATTTCTTGCCCTCCATGCTTATCATGTCGACACTCTCTAACATGGCAGAAATGGATTTCACTTAATTCATCACTTTTTAGTCCAGTCCAGTGATCTTATCACGTTCTCATTCAAATGAATATATCACCAGCACACCAAAACACAGTTTTGAATGAAAATAGAAAGCAGCCTAGTCTATAAAAAGTATTGCACAAAATGTACAGTACATCAGATAGATTGTTCCTGACATTTTACCCGAACCTTTATGTTGAACCCCTCACATGCATTATCCTCCTACAATGTTACATTAGTATTCCATGGCTGAAGCCTCCAGGTGCCTCAGGGGTGATATGTCAAAAGCTGCCGTGGACAATAGGCCTTCCCCACGAGGACACACTCTCAGTATCTGTCCAACAGACACAAGATCAAAAACATCAAACTGAACCGCCAACAGATATGCCCAGAAATGGTATTTATCTTTCTGAAAAATTGCCCATCTCCAGAAGGGCCCGTTGCTCTGGTAACAGTGCCTTCATATCACAATGTTAGTGGATGATGGAGAGCTCTGACCTCACTGGTTTCAGAGACCAGAACCAGCACTCTTTACAATTCCATACTCAGTGTACAAAACATAATGGACACCTTGAGAATATAGAATAATTTGCCCTCAGAACAGTCTCAACTTGTTGGGCCATTGACTCTACAAGGTGTCGATAGCCTTCTACAGGGATGCCGGTCCATGTTGACTCCAAGGTTTCCCACAGTTGTGTCAATGTGGCTGGATGTCCTTTGGGTGGAAGACAATTCCTGATACACATGGGAAACTGTTGAGCGTGAACATCTAGCAGTGTTGCAGCTCTTGACACAAACCAGTGCGACTGGCACCTACTACCATGCCCTGTTCAAAAGCACTTCAATAACGGCACTTTAATCATGTTTACATATCTTGCATTACTCATCTCATATGTATTTGTGTGCATTAGGTAGTTGTTGTGGAATTCTTAGATTACATTTTAGATATTGCTGCGCTGTCGGAACTACAAGCACAAGCATTTCACTACACTCGCAATAACATCTGCTAACCATGTGTATGTGACCAATAAAATTGGATTTGATTTAATACTTTACCTTGCCAATTCACCCTCTGAGCGACACACACACACAAGCCATGTCTCAATTGTCTCAAGGCTTTAAAATCCTTCTTTAACCCGTCTCCTCCACTTCATCTACACTGGTTGAAGTGGATTTAACAAGTGACATCAATAAGAGACCATATCTTTCATCTGGATTCACCTGGTCAGTCTTTGTTGTGGAAAGAGCAGTTGTCCTTAATGATTTGTACACTCAGTGTACCTGTATCCTTCCATTTCAGTCATATTTTCTCTTTAATTGTAAAAGTAAGAAATGGCCAATTCAAGTGGTTTGACAATAGAATTAACCAATTAAAACAACCCTTCTGTGACCATGGGATGGATATTTCTCTATGGCAACATATGAAGAACATTGCACAAAAGAAATAAAGACTTTATTAACATATCTGTTTCCTATCCTATATTTGACAACAACAGGTTTTTACATTAGATGAATAACCTGGAGGCTGTAAGATAAGCTGCCAGACATACCGATAGGCCTACATAGATTTCAATTGTGTTTTATAGTTGCTAGAAATCTATATGTCTTTATGAAAGAAAGTGTTCCTCGCTCTTTTTTGAAAAGAATAAGGGCGTTCTCTCTCTGACCTATACTGACAACAGATGACGCTTTGGAGATCCCCATCTAAATGTAAAATATAGCTGCAATCAAGTCCACATTAGTCTTGAGTCGGAGGCGGGAGTTGCCTGCTCATGAATCAGATTGCAACCGACTGTAAATTGTGAAATAATCGATTATATTATGTGTACAAGTGTTAGGCAAAACACCCGTTAAAGCATCAAATATAGCAGGGAAGCATGTGCTCAACAGAAATGGCATGATGTTGTGTGGCTCTTCAACCCCAAAACCCTAACCTCTGCGTTAGCAGTAGGCCTATAAGGTAACCTTACAGATGAAGTCCACTTTAAACATTTTGACACTGGCCGACTAGGACAAGTTGTATACAGTCATTATGAGAAATACATTTACAGTGGCCTGTGTGAACTACATATTAAGCTTTTATTCTGTTATAAACTATCATGTAAACCACTTAAGTGCTGTAATATCGGGGTTAATACGTAAAACAGATGTACTTTACGTTTATAATCAAATGTTCTGCAGAAACACTGGGAGAAAAAGTTTAGACCCACAAAAAAAAAAAAAAAACGTAGCCTAATTAGCATTAAACAAAGTAAGTCTAATAAACAACAACAAAGTAACTAACAAAGTAAGTCTAATTGAAAAAGCAATATGTTGGAGACCTTGCTGTTGGGGTATTGAAAAATATTGCATGGGGCTTAATGAAAGATAATTGTGAGGATTTTAATTAGACACTATAGGCTAATGGAGCTGTAATATTTCATGTAAAAGGGTGATGTGACCTTTACCCTATAAGCAAGTGGTCATTAACAGATAATATGAGGATGTTCAATCACAAAATATTTGATGAGCGCTAAAGCTGTTGTATAATTTATGATTGCCTCGATGCGTATTGCAAATGACTTGATATTTCTCTTATACTCTCCTGCGCTTTGGATGTTTCCGCCTTTGCTGGACGAGAAAGTGTCTCG
The DNA here is from genome assembly GCF_021184085.1 of Oncorhynchus gorbuscha. Lineage (NCBI taxonomy): Eukaryota > Metazoa > Chordata > Actinopteri > Salmoniformes > Salmonidae > Oncorhynchus > Oncorhynchus gorbuscha. The sequence goes on along the minus strand of NC_060188.1, from coordinate 24,918,922 downwards.
AGTCTCACACACTCGAGTACCTGAGAGCACCCCCAGGGCGTAATACATCCATTTCCAGACCCGTCAAGTGATGCGTAAAAATATTTAAAAAAACAGAGAATACATCATGCAAATTATATTTATTTCAAGCGAATGTCACGCAAATATTCCCTTGTTTTATCAACCATATACACCCGACATAATAAGCAACACTTACATTTTCCAGTCTGTTCACACTGTTACGGATAAGTAGGCTTGCTGTCATCCTCTTGTTTTACGCACGAGACGTTTGGATAATTGCGGTCTTGTTGAGTCTCTCCAGGAGTACAACGTTAGATTACATGTGATTAAATAAGTGAACTCGACAGTTAAATGTAGCACAATGTAATTTGTGTCTGAACGCATCACTTGCTGACTTGCTGCAGTTCACAGATGTATCGAGCACAGAGAAGCAGACCGTTCTTGGTTCACAATTAAACTTTTCGCAATAATAATAATGATAGGAACTGTCTGGGAATTTTTTTAATTCTTAAAATATCTCTCGCCTGACTAAAAGCTGCATCTGCTATAGTGGGCACTCCTGTGACTCCACTTAATTTCATGTGTTTTCCCTGTCTAATAAATTTAGTCTTCACAAGCAGAAATGCGAAAGTAAGACGATCCGAAATTACAGGTTAATATCTTATTTCTGAAAAGATAAATGGTTTGTTACAACTGCGTCTATAGCGCCAGTCCAAACTGACAAATAGATGCTTCCATAAATCAGGCACATACACCTTTCTCAGCGTCTTTTATATTCCAAGTTAAATAAACAATTACACCAGTATTATATGGCAAACTTCTCAAAATTGAAACAAGTAGGAAAGTGACATGGACTTCGGGGGTAAGTGTCTGTCCTTTGATTTGAGGGATGAGGGCAATGTCAGTGTGTATTTGTGCAATGAGGGGACACGCGCCAGATTACACATCATTCTCTCTGGGCGCGTTTGGTGCCACAGCTGTGTGACCGTCATCTGCTCGCTCAGGGCTTTTTTGGGAGCGCACGACAGATGCTTTCGCTACCCACCAGCCTTCCGTTTCCTCGGAAATAGAGCCTCTGTATTATAACGCGGTTTCAGGGCAATTTGATTGTGAAGCGCCGATTAAATCTCCACCAACAAAGTTACCACAGTGACATCAGGTGACACCCAGCGATAGAAAGAGAGAGGGGGAGGGAGATAGAGCAAAATAGAATATCAAGGGATAATGTGAAATATCTGTAATTTAGAAGGGACCTGAGTCTGTAGCAGAGAAACCATTGGAGTGCTAATTAAAAAGAGCAGTAAGCAATGAGTGGTAGAACGTATAAGATCCCTCTATGCTGAGTGGCTGAGCAGTATAAAACAGACATAAACTTGGAGAAGTGAATTGACTCACCTGTTCGTTTTTGCAGAGGTCTGCCCACATACTGGTCCCATCCCCTCCTCTCATCAGCACATGGTAGATGAAGAAGTAGGTGCCAGGAATGCTGCAGATGAACTTGCCCGAGATGCCGTCGTAGTTGTTTCCCAAGTTGGTGACCACGTCGTCAAACTTAAGGATCTCATAGCCTTCATGGGGGTTCTTAAGCCCTGCGTAAAAGGCCACCCGGGGCACTGTGCTGTAGGTGGCTGTGCTGATAGCTCCATTCCCCCCCAACCCCAAAATCCCAGTCCTCCCTCCAGACCCTCGGTCTCCAGGGGGTCCCACTGGCCCCGGTGGCCCTGGCTCTCCAGGCGGTCCAGGGAGTCCAGGTTTACCTGGCCTGCCTTGCTTTCCCTGGGGGCCCTGCACCAGTGTGGAGGGCATGTTGCTGTTGTCGCTGAGGGCCTCGGCTTCTCCCTGGATGCCACTGGAGCTGGTGCTGCTGGCCGTGGTGCCCTTGTTCAGGTAGGGGTCACACACCATGCGGCAGGTACCCAACATTTCAAAGTGGCTGGTGTCGGTGCCCACGGAGCTGACCAGGACGGGGATGAGGACCACCAGCACCAGGACCAGCATGACCCCGACGGCAGCCGCCACCAGGGTCTTCCTCCCGATGCTGAGTCGGGGAAGGGGCTGTGCTGCCAGCGTGGCTCTCCCTGGGGCGGAAATGGTGACTTCTGGGTGTGGCGAGCCTGGCACCGAGGAAAGGGACACGGGGATCCCAAGAAGAGTAGGAGGAGGAGCGGCGAGTGTGTGACTGTAAGAGAGAGACCCACATACACTCACTGATACGCCTCACTGCTTTCACTCACACGGAGGTAGTTCCCGTACACTCTCGCTCACCAGCGTGCACACTGACGCACATAGGGAGCACACACATACACGAGCCGACATACAGAATTTAGTTCCAAACTCTCGGCATGAAAAAGGAGAAAGAAAGAGGATGCAAAGGAAGGGACACTCAGGAGGAGGAGTGTTAGAGAGAAACAAGAGGAATGGTAAGAGGACGAAACAGAGAGAGTGAGTGTGAGAAAGAGAGACGGAGAGAGTAGTCATAGAGTCCGTGTGCGTGCGTGTGGTGTGTTTGTGGTGACGGATTCTCAGACGTGGCTTTTTATATGGTAGTGGCAGTGGAGCCCCCCCCCCCACTCCTCCTCCCCTCCTCCTCTGGTTGGCGTGGTTACGAGTAGGGGGAGGAGGGAGCCCCACACGGTCCCCTCTCCCTCTCTGTCTCACTCAGAATGGCTCTCATCACATCACATTACTTTCTACCACACTACACTCCCTCTGAGCCAGTGAGAAGCCAACACACACTCCCTCCCTCTCCCTTTCAGCTCTCTTACCCTGACTCCTCACTCCTTCCTTCCACTTTTGATTCTCTCTCTCTCACTCTCTCACTCTCTCACTCTCTCACTTTCCTCTCCCTCTCACTTTCCTCTCTCTCATCACTTCTTCCTTCAACTTTTGATACTGTTTTCTCTCTCTCTCTCTCTCTCTCTCTCTCTCTCTCTCTCTCTCTCTCTCTCTCTCTCTCTCTCTCTCTCTCTCTCTCTCTCATCAGCCTCCAGCCTCTAAAAATAAAGATGGAGCACAGGGAAAGGGTGCTGCACTTTCCTGGAGGTGCCAGAAATATATATGGTTTCTACACTTTCTATCTGTCGTATCCACACACACACACACACACACACACACACACACACACACACACACACACACACACACACACACACACACACACACACACACACACACACACACACACACACACACACACACACACACACACACACACACACACACACACACACACACACACACACACAGAAACCAAACTTAATTATTACCCAGTTTTTTACACATAATGCTCAAATTCACGAACAGCTTTTTACACCCTGGAGTAGATTGATTCAAAAACATCAGAATATGTCAGTTTAGGCATTGGATGCGTCTCCAACCGCCACATTGTTGCACTTCCGCATCTGCGATGAAAGGTGACTGTCACGCTTGGTCATTGTATTTTGTGTTTTTGTTATATGTTTGGGTAGGCCAGGGTGTGACATGGGTTTATATGTTGTGTTTCGTATTGGGGTTTGTATTATTTGGGATCGCGGCTGATTAGGGGTGTGGTATAGGCTTGGCTGCCTGAGGCGATTCTCAATTAGAGTCAGGTGCTTATCGTTGTCTCTGATTGGGAACCGTATTTAGGTAGCCTGAGTTCGCTTTGTATTTCGTGGGTGTTTGTACCTGTCTCTGTGTTGTAGTCACCAGATAGGCTGTAATTAGTTTCACGTTACGGTCTGTTGTTTTTGTATTTAGTATTCAGTTATTTCATGTACCGCGATTCTTTCATTAAAGTCATGAGTAACCTACACGCTGCATTTCAGTCCGACTCTCTTCAACAGACGAACGCCGTTATAGTGACAGAGTTAGAGCGGTGTTTGCCAGACCATGAAACATCCCAAAAATCAGTTTTCTCAATAGAACCTCCGTAGCGTTCAAACGGTTTGACCTACAATACTATTATGAACAACCTATGGAGAAAGGAGAGACTCTCGCGAACAAGTGTCACGGGACTCGTCTGAAAGTAACCAGTACTGGATAAAAAAAACTAATGGAAGTATGAAGGTAGTTTTTTGCCTACCCAAAAAAATGGGGTAGGTACAAATATAGGCACAAAGATCTCCTAGATTTAGGACAGACACTTCAAAACTTTGTGTCTTATGATTAAAATTTTGACTGTACTTTTTGCCATTTATGAATGTGTTATTCAATGCATTTCTATGGGATTTAGTAGTAAAGACCAAAATAAATATTTGATCAATTACTTTTGTTTTATAATGTACCTAAAGGGGTCCTACAATTCTAAATCAAATAGATAACTGATCCATAGTATGACTGTCAGCTTTGCACCCCTCCCCCTCCCCCAGCATCTTAGACTCTAAAGAATTCAAATGTGTATGGTGTTTATTAAGAAGGCTAATGATAAATACCAACACATGAGCCAACAGTACATACTGTACCAGGAACACTAATCATACATGTACTGTTGGATGGGTTGGGGGTGGCACCATCACTTTCTGGTCTTTCCTGGCAGACAGCCTCCTCCTGGGGGAGATTTTATTCAGGACAAATGACAGAGTTAAAGGACAATGGGGAGGTGCCATCCATGGTTAATGTGCCATTGACATTGACTCCATTTCACTGTTATTGTATTCCACTTTTTGCCCTCAGTGTCAATAACCGCACTTCTGCACCTCAATGCGCTGACACCGTTTCTTATTGGTATCTTTTTTTAGCTATTGATTTCATGGTTTTATTCAATTAAGGGCCCCGTTTGATGGGGGAAATATCTCTGAGCCACAGTGATGTCATATTTTTGACATTTTCATCTTTCACAGTGATGAATGATACATATGGAGGGAAATGACAACATTAGCGAATAGTCAGCATACACAGCTCTCCTATGGACTGTTTTTGCAGAGGATGTCAATTCAATTGTGTCTGCATTTATTTAGCATAGCACACGGTTGAATGAGTCTGCATCTTATACAAATCTACTAGGCTTTTACCAGGGATGTGCATGTTATTCAGCTTTTATTGTTGTTGTTGTTGTTGTTGTGCCGTTGCTGGCGTGTAGGGATGAGGGCCAGGCCAGCATGGTGAAACATGATGTAAAACCTCCCCCAGATGGAGGGCTTTGGCGTTGTTTGCACTAGGTTTAGACAGGACTCTCATGGAAGATTGAAATGGTTTAATGCACACCAGGACGCCTGAACATTTGTCACCACTGGGCTTGACGGGTCACCAATTAGAGCATTCCACTTCTGTCCCTTTATCATCATTAAACAGCAATTGCAGTGTTATGGCGTAACCGGTTGGCTCTCAAATTCATCTTACAGGGTGAGTCCATCCACAGACTCAACACACAACCCAGATCACTCACAAAAGACCAGGTGTGTGTCTGACTCGGGCGGGTGTATATTTGACCACTATGTGTTAAGTCTTAGAATTGTCATGGAGTTTGTCCGTATGAAGCAAACAATACCTAAATTGCTTTCTGGGTTTGCTTAGTCGGATTGTTTGTCTTAGGCACCTGCCGGCAGTACCTGCCAGTGAGTCTGTCGTTAGTGCACCAAATCTCTACGTCCTTTAACCACTGTGAGATCAGTTCACAGCACAGAGGACAAACACAGAGGTGGAGATGCGAGAGAGATGAGAGAGAGAGGAAGACAGGCCGGAGAGAGGGAGATTTAAAGAACAGGGGAGAAGTAGTTGGAAGCTGTGGGAGTTGAGGGATCTCAGTTAAGTAGTTGGCTTTGATTGGTTGGTTGGTTAGTTGTCTGGTTGGGAAGTAAGTAGGGCGGAGGGAGTAGGGCTGTTGTGGTGAGTGAAAAAAACAGAATAAAAATGATGATTGAGCTGTTATACAATACATAGTTTACCCATATTACGCATGGCAGAATTGATTTGGTGTGATTTAAGATGTATTTGGTACATAATTGGTCTAGCCTACCGTATACTCACTTGATGAGAGAACATCTATGCAGCCTGAGGCAAGGAACAGCTTTTTTGCTACTTTTTACTATATAGGACCTGTTTCAAATGATCACTTTTACTCTCATACTGTATGTGTACTCGCCCCGAAAGTTCTATTTTATTCAGCTAAGTTCAATTATATTCCTCTTACTATAACATCACATAATAAAAAATAATTGCACGGGACTTACAAGCATATATCGTCAACTAAATAAACAAGCCTACAGTACATCCTATAGCATGGAGCTTAGCCAGATAACATACAGTAGGTCAACTCATATTCTGTTCTTCTGAAATACATTTTCTTCAACTCATGTTTCTTTAGACCTGACTAAAATGAATAATGGATTATTTTGATGGTGTAAATTAAATGGATTCATTCCTTCAGTGGAGGCCTGGAGATGCCTGGAGATACTGGAGATGCCTGGAGATACTGGAGATGCCTGGAGATGCCTGGAGATACTGGAGATGCCTGGAGATGCCTGGAGAGGCCTGGAGATGCCCGGAGATGCCCGGAGATACCTGGAGAGGCCTGGAGTTGCCTGGAGATGCCTGGAGATGCCTGGAGATGCCTGGAGATGCTAGACATGTTTATGTTAATTACCCTTCAATTACTGTGAGACCGGCATGTAACAGCGTTCGTCAGTTGAAGGAGAAGCGGACCAAAATGCAGCGTGGTGGTTACTCATGTTCTTTAATAAAGGTGAACGAGACATTAAATAACTTAATAATAAAAACAACAAACGAAACGCGAAACCTATTACAGCCTATCTGGTGAAACTACACAGAGACAGGAACAATCACCCACGAAATACACAGTGAAACCCAGGCTACCTAAATATGGTTCCCAATCAGAGACAACGAGAATCACCTGACTCTGATTGAGAACCGCCTCAGGCAGCCAAGCCTATGCTAGACACACCCCTAATCAGCCACAATCCCAATGCCTACAAAAAAAACAATACGACAACACAATAAACCCATGTCACACTCTGGCCTGAACAAATAATTAAAGAAAACACAGAATACTAAGACCAAGGCGTGACATGGCAGCCTTTTGCGTGACAATAACCGTCTGACAAAACTTTATGGCCAATGAAAATCGGTGGGGATTGATTTGTCATTGAACGGAAGGAAATGTCTCGTATTGAAGTGACAGAACATTAAGGGTTACGCAGTAATTACAACTCTCTAGGACTTTGGAACAAACACTTGAAAGGTTACACCTCCTTCTATCCCTTGTAATACAATGAGGATAATTCACTTCGCTCCGTGTCCAAGTCGTCATTCCCCTTAAACATAGATGTCAATCTCAATGTGACTTCCCAGGTTAAAAAATGATCAATTACAATACAATTGAAAAAAACTGACAATCCTCAAAGGGACATTGTTTCAGCAATCAGACCTGGTTGGTTTAGAAAAGATAATTAGGAAAAACATTGCGGGAGGCTCACAGCTTAGTACAGCCTTGCCACAATCCTATGGAGCTGTTCTGTGAAAGGGGGTGCTGAAATCCCCCCACTGCTCTGCAATTAGCACCATGTGAGGGAGAAATTAAACCTGATATTTAACTGATGGTAGTTATAAACAAGGTTACTTAGTGAGTTAGAGGGTGATTAGTGGTTTCTTATGTTGATCAGGAGTCAATTGTCAAAATAGCGGACAAAAACAAATATCAATGTTGAAATAGACAGTGGACGTTTTCAGGGAGAGTTTGAAACATGCTTCTCGGGTTGTTTCTGTGAAAGGGGGTTTGGGGGGGGTGCAGAAAGCTTTTAAAATTGAATGAGTGAAATGCTGGTCATGGCCTTAGCCCTGTGGCCTGCATTTCCTCAGAGATGTTTTAACTCGTGGCTGGCTGGGGTCAGGAGAGGAGGCCGTCTCCTCTGAGGCATCAGACACAACCAACTAAACAGCTCAATGCACTACAGCTTTGTAGTTTTTTCACCTCAAGAAAAACAAAGAGAGAGAGAGAGAGAGAGAGAGAGAGAGAGAGAGAGAGAGAGAGAGAGAGAGAGAGAGAGAGAGAGAGAGAGAGAGAGAGAGAGAGAGAGAGAGAGAGAGAGAGAGAGAGAGAGAGAGAGAGAGAACTTCAGAGCTCCACAGGGAGGACAGACTGAACATACCGGAGTAAGAAAATAAATAAATAAAAAAGGAGTAAGACAGAGAAGATGTTAAGGGTCGGATTCTTTTCAGAGAAAACTGGACCAGGTTGAAGAAAGAGTAAAACAATCAACTAAAAATAAACAGTGCATATCCACAGTCCTCCTGTCTATCCAGTTGGGTTTGGCTCTCTGATTGACTCCCCTGTGCTGTGTGGGTCCTTGCTGGGCTTTATCAATGGGCTCCTTTCATACACAGCTGAAACAAGTCACCGCTGTCTGTGCATTGGTCACTTGGCTCCCACTGAGAGGACTCACAACACAGAGGAGAGAGAGACAAAGTCAAAGTGCAGCGAGCTGGCGGGGTAGGAGGGGAGGGGTGGGAGGGAGGGAGGGAGGAAGGAAGGAGGAAGAGATGGGGTGCATTTAAGGGAGCTGGGTGGATGGGGTATGATAGGGTAGGAATGTCGGAAAACGGTTGGCACAGAGATGACATGGAAAGTTGTAAAGGAAGTGCATTCATGTGTGTTAATGTGTGTTTGAACTAAGCCTGCTCTGCCTCACTGCTTTTACTTGCTGATGAGGCACTTTAACACACTGCACATCCAGGTGAATGAAGAAACAGAGCGAGGAGCATGACTTCAGTGAAAACAACAAACACTAACACTGCACCCTCAGGGTGTGTGTTCTACTAGAGCAGCCATGACTCAGTAAACAACTGCATGGTTTACTAATGTGACAGCATTGATGACGGCCAGAGCTTTCCCAAGATGTTGCACAATGATTTAAGTCAATAAGTCGTCATTTCAGTCAAACAGTTATATATTTGGGCTTGACGTGGCAAATCCGAATTGCCCACTTCGTGCAAATCAGTGTGAACGCGGTATCTTTTCCTATGATATGATGTGTAAATGATTTTCAGCCCAGGTATCATTTCAGGGTTGATTTGTTTTATGTTACTGCCCACCAGCATGGCGTTGTTTATTAGAAACAGCTGCAAAGTTATTCCTCTTTGCGAATGAGCCACACAGTCTTTTATCCACTCGACCTCCAGGAACCATTTAGCAAATGATAGAAAAGGATCATAATCCATTGGCTAGTTGATACATTTTCACTTACTGTTTAGCTAGTCTGTATTAAAACAATATATATTTAACCCTTTTGTAAATGGTATGATTGGTTGATATGATAGCATTTTGCAACCACCTCCCCCCATTGCCCTAAGATGAACGTTTTTGACCACAAAAAATGTTGCATCTCTACATGCACCACTGCTTTGATTAGTGTAACGTTAACTAGAAACCACAAGTGTCTCTCCAGATCCTGAAAAGGCACCCGCAAAAGAAAATTCAAGTAACTTATAGAGTTACATTTCATTTGCGACGTGCATGATCATGAGCAAGGCCATTGCAGTCTATCGTTTCACTTCCTCTGTGAGAACCATGAGCACGGGCTGACTTGGCTTTGCTGAACCGCAGCCGCAGCCTCTGCCAGCAGCTTACCCACCACAGGCTGCACCTTGTCCATTATAATGTCGAAACATGCACACCATCGATCTTTCAATAGTTATCCGTATTACCGGTGCTTCGTCTTATTCTTTCTAACTATTTCTGCAGCGGAAGTTGCCAAGACTTTGGAGATATCAATAGATGGTGAAGTCAGTAGTTTCCATCTGTGACAAAGTTTTCCCTAAATCAATGCTTGATGACAAATTCAGTTCCAGAATCAACCATCGAGCCAGCTGGCTAATCCTTTTAATATGGTGTTGTAAAAAAAGAAGCAATAACAGATACCATTAGCGAGCTAGATAAGATTAGCCAGATGTCGGTGCCCTACTTGTTGATGTTTTTCAACTCAACGTGGAAACTCCCACACCCATTTTGTGAATATGTATAGGTAGCCTTTGTCATTCTTCCGAGGTGGAACCTAAAGTGCAACTTCCTCTGGGGGGGGGGGGGGGGGGGTCCTTTAAGTTGGACGTGTTGAATGTCTGTGAATAGAATCATTATGCGCAATGAGGTCTTTAGAGAAACGTGCTCTTCGGAACAGACGAGCAATGACTAGTCCAGGTGTTTAGTCGAGGTAAACAACCAAAGATCAGTACATCTGTGGATTTGTTTTTTCTGTCAATGGTTATTTCTCAGGAGAGCGAAAGAGGAACTACAGTGCACAATAAAAACCAGCCAAAATACAAAATACTAGACAACTGCCCGGTGCTTTAGTTTAATAAAGTGTACAGTTTCTTTAAATACACACTGCATTCACTAAAGCTAACTGTCAACTGAGAGATTATGTACCTGCTCATAAAAACCCTCATTGCAGCCTGCGCTGTAAGGCAGTAATAAGAAAAACAATAATTTGTCATTCTTCATTCCCTAAATCCCGTTCCCCATGGTCATGGCTCAGTGTGTGTTGGTTTATTGTCTAGTCCATTTTCCCTGACAGAGACATACAGAGACCCAGGGTAGACAGGCCTTATGATGTAACTATTTTTCATGCAGTGTGCTGACACTCACGGGGCTGTGACATGCTGTTGCGTGAAGAAGAGTGTGAGATCATGAAGAGGCCTTGCCGTCTGTCCCAGGGGTTCTGCTCTGTGTGACACACTGTGACTTACTCCACTGTACATGTGGCGAATCACATGGCACGTAGGGCTACACAGATTTGATCATGATTGAGTTATCATAATTAATCAATTATATTATTCCATCTATCTCTGTTTTCGTCTTATATATCATTTCTCGATGAAGGCTTCTCTGTCTAAAAATAGGGAGATTCACTGGTAGTCCTCCCACTCCGCCAGACACTACTGAATATCATCCAAGAACAGACGTTTTCCGGCACAGCATAGTCCTCTATAGTGACGCATATTTGATTAAAAACATTGCTGCTTTTAAACAATTGCTAGAGCTATTGCTCCAGGTCAATGGCAATATGTATTGAAATAAAACTAAGCTAAGGGAGTAATAACACTCATAAGTGAAAACATCTCACAACTGTATGTGCTGCAATTTAAAGCCTTTTTGGCTTTTTAGTATTTGCATTTCGCTCCTCAGTCGTTCCTAGGGCTTGACTGGCTACCCAAAACCCTCGCTCCGGCCAAACGCTACACCACGCCCACGGACACTGATTTCTTCTCCGCAATCAGTCTGGATTTGAGTAGCTCCACAACGATTTCGAGAATGGATATTAATTCTAGACCGTCTGATTGGTACCAGAAACCGATGGGTTGGGCAAAACACACATGGTTATAGCGGTAAATTCGATTCAGTCTTACAAATTCTATCTCTACCCTACCCCCTACACACACACACACACACACACACACACACACACACACACACACACACACACACACACACACACACACACACACACACACACACACACACACACACACACACACACACACACACACACACACACACACACACACACACACACACACACACTGTCCCCAAGCCATAGGTTCTCTCCCTGGCTGGACTGCTTGGTGTGTCACTCACATTGTTGTCATTGGTCACGCCCAGAGGTTGCTGCCATCGAGGATGCCTCTGTTGACAGTCTCCAAACAGTGAAAGGTTGCATAGAATGAGACAATGCAATAATATATAGGATAAGTTAGTGATTGGAAAGGATTAGGGTCAAACACAGATTTAACCACAAAGACCAAAATAAAAAAGGTCAAAATAAAAAAGCAGACATTGAATATCCCTTTGAGCATGGTGAAGTTATTAATTTATTTGTTTTTATTTTACTAGGCAATTCTTATTTATTTTCAATGACAGCCTAGGAACAGTGGGTTAACTGCCTGTTCAGGGTCAGAATGACAGATTTTGTACCTTGTCAGCTCAGGGATTTGAACTTGCAACCTTTCAGTTACTAGTCCAATGCTCTAACCACTAGGCTACCCTACACTTTGGATGGAGTATCAATACACCCAGTCACTACAGAGATACAGGCGACCTTCCTAACTCAGTTGCTGGAGAGGAGGGAAACCCCACAGTTATAGAGTTTAATGGCTGTGATAAGAGAAAACTGAGGATGGATCAAAAACATCGTAGTTACTCCACAATACTAACCTAAATAACAGAGGGAAAATAATATTCCAAAACATGCATCCTGTTTGCAATAAGGCACTAAATTAAAACTGCAAAAAATGTCCTGAATAGAAGGTGTTATGTTTGGGGCAAATCCAACAGAACACTTCACTGAGTACCACTTCATATGTTCATGCATGGTGGTGACTGCATCATGTTATGAGTATGCTTGTCATTGGCAAGGACTAGGGAGTCTTTTAGGATAAAAAAATTAATGGAATAGAGTTAAGAACAGGAAAAATCCTAGAGGAAAGCCTGCTTCAGTCTACTTTCCAACAGACACTGGGAGATGAATTCACCTTTCAGCAGGACAATAACCTAAAGACACAAGGCCAAATATACACCGGAGAGTTGTTTACCAAGACAACATTGATTGTTCTTGAGTTGCCTAGTTACAGTTTTGACTTAAATCGGCTTGACAATCTATGGCAAGACTTGAAAATGGCTGTTTAGCAATGATCAACAACCAACTTAACAGAGCTTGAAGAATTTAAAAAAATAATAATGTCCAAATATTGTACAATCCAGGTGTGCAACGCACTTGGAGACTTACCCAGAAAGACTCACAGCTGTAAAAGCTGCCAGAAATGGGTTTCTAACATGCATTGGATCAGGAGTGTGAATACGTATGTAAATTAGATATTTCTGTGTTTAATTGTCAATACATTTGAAATAAATGTCATTTTTAATTGCTGAAGGCACTGTACGCTGTAACGGTTTTCGTGGTGTGGTGAAGGAGAGTCGGACCAAAACGCAGCGTGTAGATTACGATTCATGTTTAATGAAAAAAACACACTAAACACAAACACTACAAAACAATAAACGTAACGAAAACCGAAACAGCCTAAACTGGTGCAAACTAACACTAGACAGTTACAAGGACACTAAGGACAATCACCCACGACAAACTCAAAGAATATGGCTGCCTAAATATGGTTCCCAATCAGAGACAACGATAAACACCTGCCTCTGATTGAGAACCACTCCAGACAGCCATAGACTTTACTAGATAACCCACTAAGCTACAATCCCAATACCACCACCAAAACCCCAAGACAAACACACCACAATACAAAAACCCTATGCCACACCCTGGCCTGACCCAATACATGAAGATAAATACAAAATACTTCGACCAGGGCGTGACATACGCACTAAAAAGCCAATGTACCAACATTTTATTTTAGTATCATTTGTTTTTAGAATGGGCGACACACCAACATTTTAAATGTACTTAATGTTATTGACAAAAAGTGAATCCTCCATTTATCCTGAGAGACAATGACCGAAAATATGGCTTTGTTTTCTTTATTTACCTACCCCACAGCCAGCATTAGCATTGCTGCTAGTGAAACAATGGGAGTGGTAGGGCCAATGGCAGGATGCTTCAAAATGCATGCCAACATCTCCAGTCACTTCAAACCAAATGTTTGGTTTTTATGAGTTTTTTATGAGCTTTTATGAGCTGTTTTGACTGCAACTAAGCATATGTAAGGTCATTTTTATTTTGTACATGGTCATGCCTTGTTATAACCAGTTATAACCATAGTTGAGTACATACGGTGCTTATTTCTGTATGTGATCTGTCTATCTGGTCAAAATCACTTCAACAGATATGTATAACTTAATATTATATCTCCAGAGAAACCTGGAGTCAAATAAATGTATTTCTTGATTTTCCGTAGAATAACTACTTTTCATACAATACACACCAATACATCGCTCTGTGTAGATTCAGATTGTATCTGAATTCTGTATTGCAGTTGTATTAAGTATTTATACCATTGGCAGACTTTTTATACCATCGCATATTATTAAATTCCCCAAAATAAGGTAATTTTGATTTTGTACACAGTCGGACAATACGTGGTATAGAAAAGTACAATCTCAGGCGAGTACATGGGGAGTCAAAATCACTAATGCAGGTCCTCCTCCACCCTCTGGTGGTATGCATAACTTCTGTCTCCTGAGAAAATAAAGGCCCTATCTACAGTTTTACATTACTATAGAATAACTGTAGGTGTTTTTGGCAGGTTTCAAATGACCCCAGAGGACTTCAAAAAATGTTACGCCTATGTTGATACATAAACACTATAAACAATCAAAAATAAAGAGGCTCCATATTTAAACTCCTAGTAATGATCCAATAAATGACTGAGTTGAAATATGGAGTGTGCGAGTTTATGGTTTATTTGCCATTCGTCAGCACCTCCACACAAAACAATGTTTCTGGGTGTGTCTTTTCTATGATACAGAAACACTAAACAATGATTTAGATTTATTCAAAACAAGTTGATTGAAAAAGTAATGAACATTTTCAAGTATTGAATGAACCACCTTTGGACCCCAGTCGGTAGAATGAGGGCTAAGTCAGTAGTGCCAACTGTCCAAATCGGTCTACACTTGTAAGATATAGAGATACATTGTGCGCCTGACTACCTCTGGAGGTGGCCGGGAAGATCCGATCACGGCGCATCTTTCATTCGATTACACCTTTCTGAAAATGTGGGCACAACCAGAATGTGGACAAGCGTCGGACGAAGGATCCATGTTAGAACCAGATATAAATGGGGCTTTTTTTTGTCTTTGTTGTCTAGTATCCATTGGCTGAAATGCCTTTCAAGGTTTTTGGTTTAAAAAAAATATTATTTTGTTGAGTTTTTGAGTGCTCTCAAAAACCTATTTGTACTGACAAAATTTATAAATAAATGGGAGACTTTTGAGTTGTCTGTTTTCCTCTCTTTTATGTGACCCAAGGGAGAAATCCCAGAGTGACTCCCATCATCCAGGCGTTGGAGACAGGGGCCTGTCAAAGCCTCAGCAGGAGCGCAGCGAGGGTGCACTGTGACCTGGCTTCGCTCACAGCATCGCTAGAGTGTTTTGGAAGAACCATGGAGGAATTGTGGTCTGGTGTGAAGTGCTGTTTCTCTAGAGACAGGAAGGATGGATGGTAGAAGAGGAGGGGAAAAGGCTACCTCCATCCTTTCAGCTCACCAAACTTTTGTCATTTATCACCTAACATGTACTGTAGCTTGATGTTCCCTTGTGAATATGAATTGAGAAAACACCATAAAGACATGAATATACAGTAAGCTTATGTTTTAGCTCATGGCCTGGGGGTTATCACTGTATTTTAGAAGCAGGTTAATTTCGTCAGGGCTGTCTCAACTAAAATAGTTAAGTCAAGCATAAATGTTAGACCTGTTTCTTTACTTGAATGTTGAGAATGACTTATTAGGCTGACAGGCCTATTGCTGTGTATTTCACGGAGGCAAGTCCAAGCTCTGTGTACTACCTAAGTATGGTTCTCAATCCGAGACAACGATAGATAGCTGCCTCTGATTAGGAACCATACCAGGCCAAACACATAAGAAAGAAAACATAGAACAACATATAATGCCCACCCCAACTCACACCCCGACCAAACCAAAATAGAGACATAGAAAAGGAACTAAGGTCAGGGGGCGTGACACTCTGTTAACTTCCAGACTTCAGATCTCCAGAAGTCTGAGCTGAGCGCTCAAGTGCCCTCCACTGTCCTTAAGTACCTTAACAGCGTGAATCTAAAATTAGTCGGAAATATTCAACAGCATGAAGTGCTTCGTGGCAATGTAAATATTGATATCGGTGAAGTATTGTATAATGCGTGGCCCCTTATTACTGGTCGGCAGTAAGCTCATAAGTACACAAAAGGACGAGGAGTCTCACAGGGGAAATAGATGCGTAATGACTACATGCAGTGTGGCCTGAGGAGCTGAGGGAGGAAGTGGGGGGGGGGGGGGGGGGGGGACTTTGAGATAATTGTAGGCGCTGAAAAAGCACATCGCCAGCTACAAAACTCTCAGCTAATAACAGAGCAAAACACACACACACCAATAAACACGCACAAAGGCACAAAGGCACGGTAACACACAGACATAATAATAACACATATACTAGTACACACACACTCCTCAAAGAATTATACACATCTTGGATTGCCTATACATAGTATATTCATATCATTAGAGTGTTTTTGAAGAGCAGTTCCTCAGTAGGCTGAGAGGCAGATGCACCATGTCACCTAGAGTGAGCCTTAGCCTCCTCTCTCACACAGTGTTGCACCTTGAGACTCTGGCCCAGCCAATCATCAAAGACTACCCAGCCGGAGAAGGGAGAACCCACAAGCTTTGTCTCCTTAAGTATTTATGGTAATGAAGTGGTCTAGATTAATCATGAGCAATGTGGAAAGAATTCTGATGAACTTGGAGTGCATGGCTGTGAGTCACACTCATCACCAGCGATCTGAGTTCCACTCCAGGCACGGACGTCTCCTCTCTCAATTATACATCATCTAGCTGTCAGGGAGGAGTGTACGCTACAGAACATCATTAATGTGGATCTGAGAGGAGGGAAAAGACACAGCTTGATATAATGAGAGGTGCTATGATTACTATCACAGTCACTATGTCCTATAACACTGGTACAGCAAGCAGAGGCACATTTATTATGTATACTTATAGGACTATGTAATATGTTGATGTATATGCTTGCTCCTACAGTAGTAGTGGCAAGTGTATGGTGCTTATACTCAGAAATCCACTAACTGGGATACTCAGTAAATATTAAGTTCTGATTCTCAGAACACTTTCTTAATCCTTACTGTCTGTCCTGAACTGATATCCCATTCCTTAATCTTTAGCACACTTAAACCAATGTGAATTTAAAGGGGAAGTGTGTTGTGAAGGATCAATCATCTGCAATGTGATGGTGGCCTCAGTACTTCGTCTAAAGGCCTTTTCCTGCACACTTGGCTCATTATTGTCTGATTTGCTGTTTGTTGTTGGCTTCTTTTGGTCTCTAAAAGAGAATCAGTCCAAAATCGCACTGTACACTTCTCCTGCTTAGTCATCTGAAAGACTCATGAGAGATGAACAACCGACTGGAACACCTGGAGTGATCCTGATTTCTCCCATGAGGGTGAGAGAGAGAGAGGGAGAGAGAGGGAGAGAGAGGGAGAGAGAGAGAGAGAGGGGGAAAGAGGGAGAGAGAGAGAGGGAGAGAGAGAGAGAGAGGGAAAGAGGGAGAGAAAGAGAGGGAGAGAGAGATGATCAGATTGAGAAAGTCAGATTGAGTGAGTGATAGAGCACAACTGAAAAGCACTGTGTCGCTCCCTCCCTCACCCTGTCTCCCCCCTGTGTCCCTCCCTCCCCTGTACAGCAGCACAGTTCATTTAAATTCTGCAAGGAGACAACCAATAAATCACCTGCATTCTGACTAATGGTTCCTGCACTGAGGGGAAAACTCTCTCTCTCTCTTTCTCTCTCACCTCTGTACCTGGAGACTCTAACACTGCAAAGAAATATAGGGTAGTGCTATTAGCCAAACGTACACTACTTGTACACACACACACACACACACACACACACACACACACACACACACACACACACACACACACACACACACACACACACACACACACACACACACACACACACACACACACACACACACACACACACACACACACACACACACACACACACACACACACACACACACACACACACACACACACACACACACACACACACACGTTATTGCATAAGCATTCACACTCTCACAAAAACACACGTACCGTAATATCCACTGACAGGCTGCAGTTGTAAGAGTCAGCAGAAACACAACTCCCCTGCCAGGTTTGCACTTCCTCCAGAGGCAAACATCCCCCAAAGTGATGGTCCATAATTATCTTCTTCAACTCCACCTCAGCTTTCACCGTTGACGTCTGAGACACAGAACTTAACCTTGAACCGTCATGCAGAAGCACAGCAATGGTGTTATTCCAAAAATATACTGCAGCTGTGAGCTTGACAAACCCGGATCTTTAAAAAACCTGAACCTTCTCACCCCAAATCAAGGCCCTCTGTTGTTATCACCACCAGCACTGATAACATTTATTAACTATAGGCATTGACTGCAGGGATATTAGGTTCGAAAAAATACTGAAAATCAGCAGTTTGGGGGGAATAGTAGAAAACAAATGCACTCATTAAAATAGGACTAAAATGGTCCAGAGTTTTAGTCAACTGATAATAACTAAAACTAACAAGGAAGAAATTACCAAAATGTGACTAAAACTATATTGAAAAAAGCTGCCAAAATGAACGCTGTATTGTACAGAACCACCTTGTTTTACTTAAGCATTTTGATTTAAAAAAGAAATAATTACATTCTAATTGCTCTCCTGTGATGTCGTGACTTGCGACTCCCCTGAATTGTGTCACATATAATAGCATATCATAACATTACTGTAAGAAAAAAACACCCCCTCATTTCTTATTCGATTTTAGGACACTTGTGCAAATGCTCAAATGTTTCTCTCACGTGGCCACAACTCAACAGCGCACACCACTTAGCAAAATATGTATTTGAATGAAACAATACACAGTTATGCTACAGTTTCTTAACACCATCTGCTGTAAAATTTGCTCACAGTCATTGGCGGTTCTAGCTTGTATGGTTCCCTGGTTCCCTGCATGGTTGGCATGCAGATGCTGCCTGGTCATAATTCATGATTGACAGTGAGAAATGTGAAGGGAGGGTGGCCACAAAAATGTGTGTGTTAGGTAGCGGCATAGAAACACATGTGCGGAACATGACACGGGTCTTTCCAGCGGGATCAAGGAGGCGGAACATGACACGGGTCTTTCCAGCGGGATCAAGGAGGCGGAACATGACACGGGTCTTTCCAGCGGGATCAAGGAGGCGGAACATGACACGGGTCTTTCCAGCGGGATCAAGGAGGCGGAACATGACACGGGTCTTTCCAGCGGGATCAAGGAGGCGGAACATGACACGGGTCTTTCCAGCGGGATCAAGGAGGCGGAACATGACACGGGTCTTTCCAGCGGGATCAAGGAGGCGGAACATGACACGGGTCTTTCCAGCGGGATCAAGGAGGCGGAACATGACACGGGTCTTTCCAGCGGGATCAAGGAGGCGGAACATGACACGGGTCTTTCCAGCGGGATCAAGGAGGCGGAACATGACACGGGTCTTTCCAGCGGGATCAAGGAGGCGGAACATGACACGGGTCTTTCCAGCGGGATCAAGGAGGCGGAACATGACACGGGTCTCTTAAGAGCGTCTGCTAAATGACTTAAATGTAAATGTAAATGTAATGTCTCTCCAGCGGGATCAAGGAGGCGGAACATGACACGGGTCTTTCCAGCGGGATCAAGGAGGCGGAACATGACACGGGTCTTTCCAGCGGGATCAAGGAGGCGGAACATGACACGGGTCTCTCCAGCGGGATCAAGGAGGCGGAACATGACACGGGTCTTTCCAGCGGGATCAAGGAGGCGGAACATGACACGGATCTTTCCAGCGGGATCAAGGAGGCGGAACATGACACGGGTCTTTCCAGCGGGATCAAGGAGGCGGAACATGACACGGGTCTTTCCAGCGGGATCAAGGAGGCGGAACATGACACGGGTCTTTCCAGCGGGATCAAGGAGGCGGAACATGACACGGGTCTTTCCAGCGGGATCAAGGGCGGAACTGGGCGGTTGCCTACGGATCCACAGCCTCAGCCTATTGTAAAGGAGGGTGGGCTAGGGACAGACAAACTGTTTGCCCTTATTGGCACCAGAAGGCTTGTTCTCTCTGCTCTCTGCTGTTCTCTGTTTTGTGCCAGTGAGGCCCAGCGCTGAGGGATGAGAGATGGCACCTCTGGCCCCCCTCTGCTTCTTCCCGGCCCTCTTCTTGACCTGTCACTATCAGTTTGTTAATAATCTACTGAGTCCACTATGCTAGAAAACATGCTCTCATTACCACTCTCTTTCTCTCACTGACTCTCTGTCTCTCTCACACACGTGCAATCGAACGCACACACACAAACGCACACAAACACAGGAAAGGCTCACACTTTCACACATACATTTGACTTCCTGTGGGCTAGCTAGTGTGATGCCATGGACAAGGGACCATTATGGGGGGATGGTGTATATACTCTATAATCTGTTCTACTCTCTAGGCCTTTAAACTGTTCACTCTTTGATGAAAAGGGGCTATCACTTGTGCAGTGACCTGGGGTAACCTACTACAGCAAGCCTGGGCTCCCATTCCCCTCAACACATATGTCTGACTGCCAGCTGTGATTGGGGCCTTTGATCCCCCTGTGGGTCCTACATGTGTTTTTACACAGGACTGGACTATGTTCTCCGTCTCTCTCTCCCCTGCCATCCTCCTCTATTCTCCTCCCTTCTCTACTCCCCATCCTCCTCCCCTCTCCTCACTCATCTCTGTCCTCCCTTCTCCTCCCCAATCCCTCCCCCACTCTCTTCCACCTTTCTCTCTCCCCTACCCTCCCCCCCCCCTCCTCTGTTGCTTAGGCAACCCAGGACTTCTGTCCTGCTGACTTCTGACAGAAGATGATAGAGGTTGCATGCTGTGGGGTGTGACACAGATGGACAGAGCAGTGTGCAGGGAGTACACTCCACTGGACCACACCATCCACGGTCCCCAGTCCCCCTTCCCACGCCCAGCTGCAGTGAGAGAGAAGCTCCCCTGCAGTCCTCTCCTCCAACCCAAATCAAATCAAATGTTATTGTCACGTACACATGGTTAGCAGATGTTAATGCGAATGTAGCGAAATGCTTGTGCTTCTAGTTCCGACAATGCAGTAATATCCAACGAGTAATCTAACCTAACAATTTCACAACAATTACCTTATACACACAAGTGTAAAGGACTGAATAAGAATGTGTACATAAAAACATATATGAATGAGTGATGGTATATAACGGCATAGGCAAGATGCAGTGGATGGTATAGAGTACAGTATATACATATGAGATTAGTAATGTAGGGCATGAAAACATTATATGAAGTGGCAACCCCCGTTCCTCCAGACCTGCCAAAAACAGCCAGAGCGCTGTATTGTATGTGGGACACTGACCTGTCTGCAGCTGCTGCCACATCTCAGACCCAGTGAAGTTCAGCTGTCTCGCTCTATCTATCCCTCCTAGTATTGAGCCCACAACCAACATTTTTGCTGATATGTCTCCTGACAAAGTCAATTGGAAATGTAAAGGGAGACATGCTAAATGGACAGGCATCATCACCAGCTGAAATACTGTCAACAGCCTAAAGGGGTCTTAGTTCAATGACGGATCCAAGGATTTTGGGAGGGTTTGTCATGGCACGAGCAATAACTCAAGGGTGTGAGATGAGGTGAGGTGCACACTGGGATACTATACAAGGTTGGATGCTAATGGCAAGAGAGAATACTCTCAATCAGCCATCTACACCAAAGCTCCTGAGGGCCCTCTTCAGATCAGATAAATCCCACGTACAGCTATACTGCCTTGCCTCTCTTACTCTAATCATCTCTCTGTCTCTCCCATTCTCATTAAACAGATATTTAGCAGCTAAGCGCTCTGAACCTGACGGACGTGAGTTACCCCCCTACATACAGTATAGTAGCACTGTCCCACTCACCTCTGCTCCGTAACCACATCTCATTAGCTGTATAAATGGAGGGGTCTCACTGTGAATCCATTACAGGGGTATTCTGTCAGGCTCTTTGTATAACCACTGTGGGATTAATCATCCCAGAGAGAGCAGAATTCAATCAATTTATCCGGAGATAAAGAGAGAGAGCTGACAAAACACCGTAAGAGAGGGAAAAGCTGGGAGATTCTTATTGGCCAGAGGATAGAGGGATAGCGCAAGAGATAGATGAAGAGAATGAGAATGCCAATTAAAGAGAGTTTCTAAAACGTTATTTTTTATGGAATATCACGTTCTTCCACATAAATGCACAATTCATGAATTTTTGTATTTCATATTTCGTTTTTATTAGGATCCCCATTAGTTGTCGCCAAGGCAGCAGCTACTTTTCCTGGGGTCTAAGCAGGGTTTATATTATTACACGGTTATTCATCCGCCCTCCTCTCCCCTGTAACTATTCCCCAGGTTGTTGCTGTAAATGAGAATGTGTTCTCAGTCAACTTACCTGGTAAAATAAGGGTTAAATACAAATGTATAAAAATGACAATGTACAATATAAAATCCACAATACCACAACATTACAACGTGTATGTTAGACCTGCGTTGTGCCAGGAGGTATGGTTTTCTCTGTTTTTATATCTGGTTGTACTTCTTGAGTTACTTGATGCGGAAGAGAGTTCCATGTAGTCATTCCTCTATGTAGTACATGAACGTTTCCCAGACTCTGTTCTGGACTTGGGGACTGTGAAGAGACCCCTGGTGGCATGTCTTGTGGGGTATGTATAGGTGTTTTAGCTGTGTGTTAGCTGCTTGAACAGACAGTTTGGTGCTTTCAACACGTCAATACCTCTCACAAAGACAAGTACTGATGCAGTCAATCTCTCCTCGTCTTGGAGTCGGTAGAGGATTGACAAACACTGTATTGATATTGGCTGTCTATGTACATTTAACGCCAGTCGTGCTACTCTGCTTTGAGCCAACTGGAATTTGCTTGTGTTCTTTTTCTTTGTGGCACTTGACCTTATAACTGGGCAGTGGTCCAGGTGTGATAAAACTAAGGCCTGTAGGACTTGCTTTGTTGATTGTGATGTCAAGAAACAAGAGCAGCTCTTCATCACAGACAGACCTCTTTCCATCTTCGCTACCATTGAGTCAATATGTTTTGATGTCAGTTTGCAATCTAGGGTTTTACAGCATGTAGTTTAGTCTCCTCAACTTGCTCAATTGCCATATTATTCATTACAAGATTTGCAGTAGATGAGGTTTGGGGTTTAGTGAATCGTTTGTCCCAAATACAGTGGTTTTAGTTGTTGTTATATAACAGGACTGGCTTACTAGTTGCCTGCTAGAAGTTGCATTCTAGAAATGACTGCAGATCTTTGTTAGCTGTTGCAGTGATTTCATTTGCTATGCTAGCTGACGTGTATAATGTTGAGTCATCAGCGTACGTAGCCACACAGGCTTTACAAAATATTACTGGTAGGTCATGAGTAAAAATAGCAAAACAGTTGAGGGGGGGGGGGGGTATGGGAAGTGAGAATGGAGGAAATTAGGGAAAACTGCAAAGAAATAACATTCTGGCCCTGAATGGTTCCAATTATCCGTGAATTATCCGTGAAATCATTAGAGGTTAGTTGTGTGTGATGAGACTGCACATATTAACAAGCCATTTCCTGCACAATTCATTACAGCAAATGAGCCAATGATTGAGGAATATTCGTTTTTTAAATTGAGTTTGAACGAAATTGAGTCTGAGACGCTCTACTAAAATGTGTTTATGTATGAACATTTAACAGTTATAGGTGTTTCAGAATCTAAAGTTTAAAAAAATGAATGTTTAACAGTATGTGCCTTTGGTGTTGCGCTGTGTGTATGAGTTTGGACTTGGTGTTTTGCTGTGTATATGAGTTTGGACTTGGTGTTTTGCTGTGTATATGAGTTTGGACTTGGTGTTTTGCTGTGTGTATGAGTTTGGACCTGGTGTTGTGCTGTGTGTAGGAGTTTGGGCCTGCTCTGTAATTGTGTATTTGTGGGAAATTAGGCCAGGGTTCCTAGGGTAGCCATGCAACATTTCAGGCTGATGATACCTCTGTGTGTGTAATGAGAAGAAATTAGGGTCGACTGGTGATGTTAACCCACTTATAAAATCTGCCTCCCTTTATAGGGTGTTAGAAAACCACAATTACCCCCCCGACATTTTTTCCCTGCATGATTTATGAAGTGAACATTGCTTCCCCCTCCTCTAGCCCCAGCCCCTGTTCCCCCTCCTCTAGCCCCAGCCCCTGTTCTCCGTCTTCTAGCCCCAGCCCCCATTCCCCCTCCTCTAGCCGCAGCCCCCATTCCCCCTCCTCTAGCCCCAGCCCCCGTTCCCCCTCCTCTATCCCCAGCCCCCGTTGCCCCCTCCTCTAGCCCCAGTCCCCGTTCCCCCTCCTCTAGCCCCAGCCCCCGTTCCCCCTCCTCTAGCCCCAGCCCCCGTTTCCCCCTCCTCTGGCCCCAACCCCCGTTCCCCCTTCTCTAGCCCCAGCCCCCGTTTCCCCTCCTCTAGCTCCAGCCCCCGTTCCCCCTCCTCTAGCCCCAGCCCCCGTTCCCCCTTCTCTATCCCCAGCCCCCGTTAGCCACAGCCCCTCCTCTAGCCACAGCCTCCGTTCCCCCTCCTCTAGCCACAGCCTCCGTTCCCCCTTCTCTAGCCCCAGCCCCCGTTTCCCCTCCTCTAGCTCCAGCCCCCGTTCCCCCTCCTCTAGCCCCAGCCCCCGTTCCCCCTCCTCTAGCCACAGCCTCCGTTCCCCCTCCTCTAGCCCCAGCCCCCGTTCCCCCTCCTCTAGCCACAGCTTCCGTTCCCCCTTCTCTATCCCCAGCCCCCGTTTCCCCTCCTCCCCAGCCACAGCCTCCTAGCCACAGCCTCCCCCTCCTCTAGCCCCAGCCCCCGTTTCCCCTCCTCTAGCTCCAGCCCCCGTTCCCCCTCCTCTAGCCACATCCTCCGTTCCCCCTCCTCTAGCCACAGCCTCCGTTCCCCCTCCTCTAGCCCCAGCCCCCATTTCCCCTCCTCTAGCTCCAGCCCCGTTCCCCCTCCTCTAGCCCCAGCCCCCGTTCCCCCTCCTCTAGCCCCAGCCCCCGTTTCCCCTCCTCTAGCCACAGCCTCCGTTCCCCCTCCTCTAGCCCCAGCCCCCATTTCCCCTCCTCTAGCTCCAGCCCCCGTTCCCCCTCCTCTAGCCCCAGCCCCCGTTCCCCCTCCTCTAGCCCCAGCCCCCGTATCCCCTCCTCTAGCTCCAGCCCCCGTTCCCCCTCCTCTAGCCCCAGCCCCCGTTCCCCCTCCTCTAGCCACAGCCTCCGTTCCCCCTCCTCTAGCCACAGCCTCCGTTCCCCCTCCTCTAGCCCCAGCCCCCGTTTCCCTAGGTAGAGCAATAAAGGGAAGTTAAGGGACGGTATTGATCAAGAAAAAATTGTCTTTGATTTGCCTGGGAGAGAGGAGGGCTACTGGTGAGTTTCTCTCCATCCTCCCAACCTAACCACCACCCAGGGCCGTGTCTAGCCCTTTGGGGGCCCTAAGCGAGTTACAGAGTTTTATCCCACGTGTTACAGAGTTACACATCGGATAAACAAATGAACAATAACACTAACACTATAGAACAATCTATATACAGCGTGTGCAAATTTAGTAAGATTAGGGAGGTAAGGCAATAAATAGGCCGTAGTGGCAAAATAATTCAAATTGAAAATGTTGAGACGCTGACTGAGTACCTAAAAAATACAAATGTAAAAAATGTTGAGGCTGAGGGCCTGCTAGCGGCATGGGGCCCTAAGCGACAGCTTATTTCACTTATGCATGGATCCGGCCCTGCCACCACCACCCACCCCTTCTCCCCACTCCACCTCCTCCCTCTGGCTGTCTGGCCACCCGCCACGTGTGAAAAAGCTTTCAACTCAGATCATCGTCTCCACTTCCACCTTTAATTGGCCATATGTGTCACCACCACCCTGCTGTTATTGGTGGAGAGGGAAAGGGGTGGGAGGGCAGAAGGATCTGACAGGGTGTGTGTGCAGACTTATTTGGTTATTACAAACGCTTGTCTGCATCCCAAATGGCACCCTGTTCATAGCCGCAGGAAGTAGGGGTGCTGAGGGTGCTGCAGCACCCCCTGAAATGTTTGTTTTTTCTATCAAAAAAGTTGTGCACTATGACACTATTTTCTTACATAGTGCACTAATTGTGACCATAGCCCTTGTGGAACCTATTCAAAAGTAGTGTACTGCTGTAGGTAAAAGCATGTCATTGTGTGCAGACCTTGACTGTAAGAGGGGAGGTGTGTTACAGGGATGAATAAATGAATGAATAAAAGAGAAGGGGATGGAGATGCTCTAACATTAAGTGGTCTCAGCAGACATGATCTAGAGCATCAGTATGAATGACACATACTGGTACTACAGTATAATACCCACAGAAGCAGCAACACATTCCTCATGACATTCAGCAAGCATTCATTAGCATGCATTAACCTTTACTCCTGATCACAGGAAGTGAAGCAGCAGTTACCTCTAAATTATAAGGCAGGCGTTTATTTTCCTCTGCAGTGGGGATACTGAGAAAGGGTATTTGAAAAACAAACACATGAGTAGGAACAACAGCTCACATTCTGAACAACTAGCATGACGCGGTGAAGTGCATATTGATGACATCATCCGACCTAGGTCCATTTTTACCCAATGTCAGTTATTCTGTACTGTCTGTGATGAAGGAGAGAGGGATGGAGGGAGGAAATGTCAGGGATTTTTTTGGATAAGGGTCCACCCTCCTTCCCTTCTCTAAATGGCAAATGTCACAGCCAGGAGATAGAGATGATGAGAGCGAGAGAGAGAGGGGGAGAGGGATGATTGGCTGATGGGAGTGTGGTGGAGCAGGAGCTTACAGAAGCCAACATCTCTCTGCAGTGGGGGTAGTCAACCAAAGCCAAGCAGTGTGGCTGGCAGAGTTTCGCAGAGTTGGCAGTGCCAGGGTGCTGGAGGGGTAGCCTGCAGGGTCTAGAGACACATGGTGGCGAGCACATGCAAATACACATAAAGTATAGTGACCTCAGCTCATACACCCCCTCCCTCACCCACAAGTCATGCAGCTGACACACCAAACCTGGGTGGTATAGGACTAACACATCTCTTGGTAATGATTACAATTAGAGAACAACAGTGCTCTTACTGCAGAACTTTTTAGTATGTCAAGATTAGTCTATAAAGGACTACAGACACACCTCTCCAGGCAGCACCTGAACTGTGTCGTAACTACATCATTAACCTAACAGAGAGGAAGGAGCCTTTTAACATTAGTGCTAAGGTAGAACCAAAAACACTTTGAGTGGTAGCTTTGACATGGAGGGCCAGACAGAGACGATGTAGGGTTGTCTGAGGTGGCAACCTACCAGTACGAAAATATCACAGTAAAGGAAAAGGTGATATTTTGAAAGTGTAAAATGGAGACACAGTTGTCAAAATGCACTTTAGAACAGAGTTTAGAATGTAACAGTTACACAGAGTTTAGAACGTAACAGTTACACAGAGTTTAGAATGTAACAGTTACAGAGTTTAGAATGTAACAGTACACAGGGTTTAGAATGTAACAGTTACATAGTTTAGATGGTAACAGTTACAGAGTTTAGAATGTAACACTTACTCAGAGTTTAGAATGTAACAGTTTCACAGAGTTTAGAACGTAACAGTTACACAGAGTTTATAATGTAACAGTTACACAGGGTTTAGAATGTAACAGTTACATAGTTTAGATGGTAACAGTTACAGAGTTTAGAATGTAACACTTACACAGAGTTTAGAATGTAACAGTTACACAGAGTTTAGAACGTAACAGTTACACAGAGTTTATAATGTAACAGTTACACAGGGTTTAGAATGTAACAGTTACATAGTTTAGATGGTAACAGTTACAGAGTTTAGAATGTAACACTTACACAGAGTTTAGAATGTAACAGTTAAACAGGGTTTAGAATGTAACAGTTACAGAGTTTAGAATGTAACAGTTACAGAGTTTAGAATGTAACAGTTACAGAGTTTAGAATATAACAGTTAAACAGGGTTTAGAATGTAACAGTTACAGAGTTTAGAATGTAACAGTGACACAGAGTTTAGATTGTAACAGTTAAACAGGGTTTAGAATGTAACAGTTACAGAGTTTAGAATGTAACAGTTACAGAGTTTAGAATGTAACAGTGACACAGAGTTTAGATTGTAACAGTTAAACAGGGTTTAGAATGTAACAGTTACAGAGTTTAGAATGTAACAGTTACAGAGTTTAGAATGTAACAGTTAAACAGGGTTTAGAATGTAACAGTTACAGAGTTTAGAATGTAACAGTTACACAGAGTTTAGAATGTAACAGTTACAAAGTTTAGAATGTAACAGTGACACAGAGTTTAGATTGTAACAGTTAAACAGGG
The DNA here is from genome assembly GCF_021184085.1 of Oncorhynchus gorbuscha. NCBI lineage: Eukaryota > Metazoa > Chordata > Actinopteri > Salmoniformes > Salmonidae > Oncorhynchus > Oncorhynchus gorbuscha. Next base: position 24,890,827 of record NC_060188.1, on the reverse strand, counting down.
TTTAGAATGTAACAGTTACAGAGTTTAGAATGTAACAGTTACAGAGTTTAGAATGTAACAGTTAAACAGGGTTTCGAACGTAACAGTTACAGGGTTTAGAATGTAACAGTTGCACAGAGTTTAGAATGTAACAGTTACAGAGTTTAGAATGTAACAGTGACACAGAGTTTAGAATGTAACAGTTACAGAGTTTAGAATGTAACAGTGACACAGAGTTTAGAATGTAACAGTTAAACAGGGTTTAGAATGTAACAGTTACAGGGTTTAGAATGTAACAGTTGCACAGAGTTTAGATTGTAACAGTTAAACAGGGTTTCGAACGTAACAGTTACACAGAGTTTAGAATGTAACAGTTACACAGAGTTTAGAATGTAACAGTTACAGAGTTTAGAATGTAACAGTTACACAGAGTTTAGAATGTAACAGTTACACAGAGTTTAGAATGTAACAGTTACAAAGTTTAGAATGTAACAGTTACACAGAGTTTAGAATGTAACAGTTACAGAGTTTAGAATGTAACAACAGAGTTTAGATGTAACACAGAGTTTAGAATAACAGTTACAGAGTTTAGAACACAGTTACACAGAGTGTAGAATGTAACAGTTACACAGAGTTTAGAATGTAACAGTTAAACAGGGTTTAGAATGTAACAGTTACAGAGTTTAGAATGTAACAGTTACAGAGTTTAGAATGTAACAGTTACACAGAGTTTAGAATGTAACAGTTACACAGAGTTTAGAATGTAACAGTGACACAGAGTTTAGAATGTAACAGTTACACAGAGTTTAGAATGTAACAGTTAAACAGAGTTTAGAATGTAACAGTTACACAGAGTTTAGAATGTAACAGTTACAGAGTTTAGAATGTAACAGTTACACAGAGTTTAGAATGTAACAGTTACACAGAGTTTAGAATGTAACAGTAACAGATACACAGAGTTTAGAATGTTACAGTTACACAGAGTTTAGAATGTAACAGTTACACAGAGTTTAGAATGAGTTTAGAATGTAACAGTTACACAGAGTTTAGAATGTAACAGTTACACAGAGTTTAGAATGTAACAGTTACACAGAGTTTAGAATGTAACAGTGACACAGAGTTTAGAATGTAACAGTTACACAGAGTTTAGAATGTAACAGTTAAACAGAGTTTAGAATGTAACAGTTACAGAGTTTAGAATGTAACAGTTACAGAGTTTAGAATGTAACAGTTACACAGAGTTTAGAATGTAACAGTGACACAGAGTTTAGAATGTAACAGTTACACAGAGTTTAGAATGTAACAGTTAAACCGAGTTTAGAATGTAACAGTTCAGAGTTCAGAATGTAACAGTGACACAGAGTTTAGAATGTAACAGTTACAGAGTTTAGAATGTAACAGTTACACAGAGTTTAGAATGTAACAGTTACACAGAGTTTAGAATGTAACAGTGACACAGAGTTTAGAATGTAACAGTTACACAGAGTTTAGAATGTAACAGTTAAACCGAGTTTAGAATGTAACAGTTCAGAGTTCAGAATGTAACAGTGACACAGAGTTGAGAATGTAACCGTTTGTCACAACTTCTGCCGAAGTCAGTTCCTCTCCTTTTTCGGGTGGTGTTCCGTGGTCGACGTCACCGGTCTTCTAGCCATCGCCGATCCATTTGACATGTTCCATTTGTTTTGTCTTGTTTTCACACTCACCTGGTTTCAATTCCCTAATTACATGTTGTATATGTTCCCTCTGTCACCCCCATGTCCTTGTCGGGAATTGTTTATTTGTAAGTACGTGTGCATTGTGTGACTGGTGCGTTACGGGTTTTGTGCCCATGTGTTTGTTGTTATTGTATGCCGGTAGTTATGCTTATTAAACGGCTCCGGCTATTTACCAAGTTCTGCTCTCCTGCGTTTGACTTCACTGCCACCAGTTATGCACCCCGTACACCGTTACACTGTCGACTTAGGATCCATTAACTATAGATTGTCAAGTAGGCTCTACATGTCCGAGTTAGATCCCTTATACCATGGCAACAATAGAAATGACTACACACGTCAATGCAAATTGCAGAGATCTGAATGTCCAATAGCTAGTAGAGACAAGACACAACGGAATGAAAATGAAGAGTAGCCTAAAGATAATGCTAAAAATAGCTGGAATTACAGTAAGCTAGTTATTAAACATTTGCCAAACAAAGGCAACTCACTCAATCAGCTTATAGCGCCAATGTGATAAATGTCTGGGGCTGTGACGTCAACAACTCCCTTTTGTAAACAGATGACAGGGAGAAGAAAAATAGGTAAAAATCAACACCGAAATGAGTCAATGTAGGTGGAACTGTAGCTAACCCTCCTGACACCAGGTTCAGGGTTTAATCAGAGCCGCGGTCATCTACAGTAACTGACAAACACATATGTTGTCATTGCTTTTGTTTAGGAGTTTTTGGAGGTCTAGCTGCATTGGAGCTGTCTAATCCAGAAGCAGCTCCCGTCATATACCTGTTGCAGACATCACCAAGTCACATTTACCCAGTCACATTAGTAGGAATCCATTGCGGCCGTGTTACTCGTTCTAACACTGGAATGTGGAATGTGATCTACACCTCGATTAGGCTGATAGGAATCCTTATTATTTAGTTGAAGGATTTTGAATTTGAGTGTCATCCGGTTTATATAGCCTTTCTCTTTCTGAACTTCTAACGCAGTTAGGATATAAGGACGGGTGTGTTTCGTGGCCAAAAGAGCACCCGCTCACCCATTTGACAGCTCTAGCGCAGTTACACCTCCAACACCGCCTAAACTAAATCAACGAAAAGCAATGCGTTTGTCGGCTAACCAGGGTTAACGTTGATCCGATTCAATCCAGGCCCAGATCCACAGGTCGTGAACCTAGACAGGCACATTTCAGCCAACTGCTAACCTCTGTCTGTCTCTTTGTACATCCAGGTACTGTAGGACCAACCCATCAATACCTGGAACTACTCAGTAGAAGTTTCTAGAACCAGGCAGAGGCTAACAGAGTCTGTCTGTGTGGTGGCACTGTTCTCCTGTGCCGGGGCTTATTGAGACGCAAAGGACCTTTGCAAAGACAGGGTACCATATGATGTCCATCTACCACAAAACGCTATTGCTGCACTGAAATCACCTCGTCTGTCTGTCTGTCTGTCTGTCTGTCTGTCTGTCTGTCTGTCTGTCTGTCTGTCTGTCTGTCTGTCTGTCTGTCTGTCTGTCTGTCTGTCTGTCTGTCTGTCTGTCTGTCTGTCTGTCTGTCTGTCTGTCTGTCTGTCTGTCTGTCTGTCTGTCTGTCTGTCTGTCTGTCTGTCTGTCTGTCTCCCTCACTCTTCTCACCACTGTCTTCTTCTCTCTTACTCGCCCTATGTCTGGGCTGTCTGGGCTGCTGATAGACGAGCATCTGCCCTGGGATTATGCACTGCGAGCTGCTAATAATGTTGAAGAGCCTCCTGGGCACTCAATCCCTGAGCAACACCGCAATAAAGTCAGGAGCTGGGAAATACATGGCTATTTAATGGAATCGCCTGTCCAGGAGCTGAGGGGAGCTTCAGTGCCGAGCTATATTTACAGTTAGCCCCCATGCCTCTTCCTTGTCTGCCTCACCTCGCCTGCCTGCCAGCCCCCTCAGAGGACAACAGGCATCTGCCGCTCCGCTCGGCAATTCCTCGATGCTTCCTCCCACCCACGCCCCCGCCACAAGCACACACTGCTCACACAGCCAATAAAGTAAAAGCCAAAGAGTATAGAGTCAACCAGTCACGTGTTGGAAGTGATAAAAGGCCAGGCAAAAGTCAGATGGGTGACACGTGATCAAGGTGTGATGAGCTAATGCTCCAACGAAAGCTGTCAGATAGACAGTGCCACTTTGTTAATAACAAGTGAGTTGTTCACTTTTGGTTTGCCGGCGCCGCAGTTGTTTATGTCTGTCTTTTTTCAGACTTTGTCATTAATTTGCACCATCTGTCTCACACCGAAGTCAAGAACAACTGTGACACGATGCACCGCTTCTTCCGTCTTCTCTTTCTATTTATACTGCGATAAGAAGAAATCGGCACAGGGATGGCTTGGCTCTGACAGCCACACGGGCACACACCTCCATCTTCCAGGGCCATATGGCTCATCCACAGCAGGGGGCCCGTTGACTCCTCTGACGGGGGCACGAAGGGGCACAGACCTTTACTTTTATCTATTCACAGATTTGACATCAAGATCCACAGCACCATATATACTCTATACTAAACCCCTAACATCAATTCGACTCACTGTGTGTCTCCATTATACATTCTGCCTCACATCTCCTTGTAAGTGTCATAGCACAACAACTGACCGGTGGGGTGATTGTGTGAGAGCAGTGATGGTTAGTTTTACTGAGAAAGTCGTTGGTCTCACGGGCAACACGAGCCGTGTTTCTGGCCCCCGGACACGCTAGGGGTCTTGGTTGTCCTTCCTCCATGCGGGACGCTGTGTCCACACGTGTTGATCCCGGCACTGGGGGGTCAACACGTGCGCAGTGTGTCAGGACCGAGAGCGAGCGACTTCCGCATGACTCATTACACACTCTTGGAGTTTTTGAACAGACACAGATTGACAGCCACACACATGCAATGTTTAAAGCAGCATCCTGGCACGGAATCTTTCTATCTTTCTAATCTTTCTGGTGTCAGACCCTCTCCAGAACAGCAGGCATTGGCACAGCCAACTGTCTTATATCCCCACAGTAAGATATACACACATATTCTCGCGTACAGAAACACACACACGCACAAACAATCTCAGACACAAACAGACATATAGGACATAGAAAGCGATGCATGCAGACACACTCCCACACTCACAGACACACACACTCACAGACACAATAGTTCCTGATGGTCGGAACACATCGTCTGGCCACAGCATAGTGACTCTTGATTCCGGATTCAGTTGGGCACTTCCCTTGCCTCAGTCGGCATTCTGATCTCTGTCTCAATTGATTCCTTGGAGGAGGTGGGGAAGCTCAGCTCTCTTTGTTCTGGGTGGAACTTAGTTGCCCTCCGTTGTGCACAGGGTTGACAGAGGTTAGTAATTGAAAGCGACATCATTACGCAAAGCTTTGTCATGCTTCCCGCATCCATTCCCAGGACCCTCTCACTCTCTGGGCTCCATCTCGGAGGCTATTGTCTAGGTCAAGCGCCGGAACACAAAACGCTATTGCTGCACCGAAATCACCTCGGCCGTCTTCCTCGAACCCGACCATTTCAATACAGCAGTCAACTAGTTTGATTTTCCTTCTTTCTTCCGTCCCCTTGGTCTTCATCACAATCAGCAAACATTTAACCAGCCTATTCAGTTCACAGCTCAGGCCATTGTAGATAGGCATGGCTGGAGTCATGCAAGTACTATCCAGTCCCCACTGTGTGTGTTCTAAGCGTCCTTCCTACACACACTCTGGCTTTTGTCAGGGAAGGATGTGCAGAGGTTTGAAT